>NC_088354.1:33822500-34122500 GCF_036884655.1 Musa acuminata AAA Group
TAAGGTTATGATTTTGTTTCCAGTAGAGAGAGAAAAAGAACTCCTTGAGAATCTTCTCGTCATCATGGTGGGGTTCATTAAATGATTCCGGGGTTGAACGCTGGGATCTAACACGTCACACATCAACAAGGTGCAATCTAGGCACGAGCCCACGACAGGGACGGCCGACAAGGATCGATGGGTCCATTGGCGCGGTCGGGGTGGAAATGGCCAGGAGCCGGCCCTACACGTGGACGCCGGCCGGTCTCTGACGCCTCGGCCGCACCACTTGACCACCCCTTCCTTCTTCGGCGAATCCATGGCGTGCCTCTTTGGGAAGGTGCTCCTCTGTGGGGAGCGCGGCGGCCGTGTCTGCCATCTCACCGCAACTCTCGTGTTCGGCCACTTCGTCTTGCCTAAGGGCAGTGTGTGCGTGCGTGATATTTTATTTGGGTAGTGGAGAGTTGGACAGGCCTTGCCTTGTTGAGTGAGAACACAGATCGACACAAAGAGACCGAGTGTGGTGACTGTTGTGATACACTTCCATCGTTGCTTGCACCCATTTCATCTTCTTCCGTCTCCGATCGAGTCCAGCAAACCATGTCAAAGCTGGCAACAAGTAGATCTTTCCTGACCGAGAGACATGCCCTGCACTGGGAACTGCTGCTTTTTGGCTGCCAGGAAGAACAAGTCAGCCACAGGACACTCCTGCATGCTTTCTAAGGGTGTTGTCGATTACGTTAACTATCATTTTATTTTCTTCTTCTTTCTTCTGCATGATGTGGTAAATGAAACGAAGAACAACAACAACGACGACGACGACGACGAGAAGATGAGCAAACTGAGCATTTGGAGTGGTGTCATGTTGCTTTTGCAAGCCTATGGAATAATTTATGTGGACCGATGATGGGTGTTGGGATCGTCCACTCCAGATCGAAGTCATTTCGGGAAGGTGGCAGCAGCAACTAATGGGCTGTTTCTGGTGCTGTGAATTAAACTAATGGGGATGGTGTGCAGCAGCATCATTGCAGGGGGTCGAAAAAGCAGCAGCAAAGAAGCCTTCTTCTTCCCTCCCCCACCTTCCCCACTTTGGGCGGTAAGGAACCCATGCCTGATTCCTTCCATTATTCGCCGTCAATTTGATGCATGAAAAAGTGGGAATTATTTCCAGTGCTGTGCTCTTTCGTGTAGCTTAATGATCGGTTATGCGCGCCCAAGGTCAAATAGGCTACTTGACTTAGGCGTTAGGATCTACGATGCAACTTGCTTAGCCATTGTTTGGTCAATGGGATCTCACGTAACCCTACCTGCTTTACCTTTCCACAACATATCGAATTACCTAAGTAGTCTCATTCGGCCAATTTGATGACAATGAACGCGATAACTGCTTTAGCTCTGACATGCTACACTACTACTTAGATCTCTTTCTTTCTTCCAACCCACGAGTTTTCCTACAAACTTTTATCGTGGCACTCTTGTTCACTCGTCAGCCAGCAGCATAGCCTCAGAAAGATCAAAGAATAAACACTATGCAGATGCTAAAACAGTGCTGTCCCTGCCATAAATTACTCCATAATCTCTTGAGACAGGCAGACAAGCACATGAGAAATACTGGTTTTCTCGTCTTTCTGTTCTTCTCTAATGTTCCTGTTGCTTAGGGGCAAGCAATTATGAAAGCCAGACGTGCGCCTAGGAGACTTCATTGGTCCAAACCCCAAAAGATCCACTCCGGAAGAAACCACAGGTGGAATCAACCTTTAGCTAATGTGACTTCACCAAAGAAGATTCCTTCCATGACGCCAAGAGATCTATATATAGCCGACTTCCCCAGCACCATGCTCGGCAGCAAATCACATCCTTGTACTCACTTCCCTCGTACATCACCTTCGTGCGGCACCCCAACTCCCCATGGCTTCCACCTTATTCTTCCTCCCTTCACCTAAAACCACTGCTTCCCCCTCCAACAGACTCTCCGTTCCTGGGTTTCGTCCTCCGAGACTTCACTCGCTTAGATGGCGAGCGGCAGTTTCCGTCAGGGCCAGCATCGCCACCAAACCACGGCCCACGGTCGTCCCCTTTGACCCCGCCGTCGAGACCAAACAGGACGTCGGCAGCGGCCGGAAGCTGGCGGCGTGGACCAGCATCCGACAGGAGCGGTGGGAAGGGGAGCTGGTCGTGGAGGGAGAGATCCCACTGTGGCTGGTACGTCAAATTGCATGCACGATTCCCTTTCGATAGTCTCGTTCTCTCAAGGAACCTGCAATCTCAACAATAACCATGCTTAATTTCTCCAACGTATGCAACCAAGTATGATCTGATGAAACAGTAGATTGTATTTAGCTTGGGCAAATATAATTTCCACCATCAAGTTAAAATGAATCCACGGTCAGATATTGCATACATGTGTTGGTCACCACACAGCTTGGACGCATCGCTGTCGCGACGTTTCCGTATTGTGTACACCATTTCAACGACATGCAGCAGCAGCCCCACGTCGAAGGCAGTTGCTTTCACGAGCTGCGAGGTGGATCATCGCCACGTCATTCCCATCTTGATCTCTTTGGGTGCCACATCATCTGTCAGAAGGCTAAGTCGTGACTAAAGTCGGCAAATGTGGCATGCACATTCCACATCGTCTGTCCGCCAATACAGCTAATATTGTAATCAAGGCTCGGTATTAATCTCTGTAGTACGATCTGCAGAAGGGCACGTACCTGAGGAACGGCCCGGGCATATGGAACATCGACGACTACAACTTCCGCCACCTCTTCGACGGCTACGCCACCCTCGTCCGCGTCTGTTTTGAGCACGGCGGCGTCACGGCCTCGCACCGACAGATCGAGTCCGAGGCGTACAAAGCCGCCATGACGAACCGGCGGCTCTGCTACCGCGAGTTCTCCGAGGCCCCCAAACCTACCAGCTTCCTCGCCTACGTGGGCGAACTCGCAAGCCTCTTCTCCGGTGCGTCCCTCACCGACAACTCCAACACCGGCGTGGTCAGGCTCGGGGACGGCCGCGTGGTGTGCCTCACCGAGACCGTCAAGGGCTCCGTGCAGATCGACCCTGACACGCTCGACACCGTAGGGAGGTTCGTGTACGAAGACAACTTGGGCGGGCTAATACATTCAGCGCATCCGATAGTGACCGAGTCGGAGTTCCTGACGCTGTTGCCGGACTTGGTGAGGCCGGGTTACCTGGTGGTGAGGATGGAGCCCGGCAGCAACGAGCGGAAGGTGGTGGGGAGGGTGAATTGCCGGGGCGGGCCGGCTCCCGGGTGGGTGCACTCCTTCGCTGTCACGGACCGCTACGTGGTGGTGCCGGAGATGCCGCTGAGGTACTGCGTGCACAACCTGCTGAGGGCTGAGCCCACGCCGCTGTACAAGTTCGAGTGGCACCCCGAGTCCGGCAGTTACATGCACGTCATGTCCAAGGCCACCGGAAAGATCGTAATCTCCTCTTCTCCTACCACGATCCATTTCTTAAATGCTTCCCATCAATATCTCGTCCTCTTAGTTAAAAGATGCCGTGTCAGGTGGCCAGCGTTGAAGTCCCTCCGTTTCTGACCTTCCATTTCATCAATGCATACGAGGAGGTAGACGAAAACGGAAGAGTCACCGGAATCATAGCCGATTGCTGTGAGCACAACGCCGACACCAGCATCCTGGACATACTTCGCCTCCAAAATCTGAGATCGTTTACTGGTCTGGACGTACTACCTGATGCTAGGTATACTAAGTTACATACATTCTACTCCGAGAAACATTGAAAAGGAAGAAATCGTTCACGTTGTTTGGTTCGATCAGGGTGGGAAGGTTTAGGATCCCCTTGGATGGGAGCACGAGAGGAGAGTTGCTTGCAGCACTGGACCCAGAGGAGCACGGGAGGGGAATGGACATGTGCAGCATCAACCCAGCCTATCTGGGGAAGAAGTACAGATACGCCTACGCCTGTGGAGCCAGACGCCCCTGCAACTTCCCCAACACCCTCGCCAAGGTTTAGATCCCTTTCCTGTTCAACGTAGCAAGAAGGAAGCTATGCTATGTTTGTTGTGGCTGACTGCAGTTGCTTTCCTGAATCCAATTGCAGATCGACTTGGTGGAGAAGAAGGCAAAGAACTGGCACGAGGACGGTGCGGTGCCTTCCGAGCCATTCTTCGTGGCACGGCCAGGGGCCACCGAAGAGGATGATGGTAAGCTAATCATGAGCTCCTTAGTCCAACTATTCTGACTGCTGCTCTCGGTCGTTGACAATCCAACATCAACCTCCATCACTGTCCTTTCAGGTGTCGTGATCTCCATAGTGAGTGACAAAAATGGAGAAGGGTACGCACTGATGTTGGACGGAGCCACCTTCGAGGAGATCGCACGAGCCAAGTTCCCCTACGGACTCCCCTATGGCTTGCACGGATGCTGGGTTCCGAAGATGTAATCCGCGTGTGGACCCTCCCTCGCATTTCTTCCATACGCGTAGGTCTCTACAGATATAATTAAGTCAAGCAAGCGTGTGAATTATCGTTCAAGTAGCTCTTTTTCACTTATACTGCAAGAAATGCTGCCATATGTGTATATAATTCTGTCTTATGTATGCACTACATTATCTAATACAATCAAAGCAAACTTATCTAAACCGGAATGGGATTCCTTCGAATGAATTGCCGGTAGTGACCACCAGAACATCTACGGCTGTCGTCAAAGACTGTCACGGACCTAATGATGCCACTTTCCCATGTCTCGTACGGCACATGCCACGGAAACACGCACGAGAATGCTCGCTCGACAGCAATAGCGATAGCTTCATCATGATGCTTTATGATTCGAGCGCATGATGCAGATGCTGGTCTTGATGGCAGCGGAAATGGGTTGGCCGCAACCACCGTCGATCACCGACGCCGCCTAATCGGCATTTACGAAAATGCCCGCAGACACTGATCAACCCGTACCCGTAACGCACCCGCCGCCGCTTACGGTTTATCATTGTGGGTCCCGCCGACTGCCACAATCACAACATACGAGTGGGATATATGGGTCCGTTAAATGTTTACAGTCTCCTGTGCGCTCAGCAGTCGACTGTACCGTCGGTAAATCGTCCAAAAACATAATTACTCTGTCCGTTGCAGTGAAATTAATTAAGTAAATAGAAACGAAAAGTAAGATTATATGAATCTCTCACTAAAAACAACTTATAACAAATCAAAATATAAGCGAAAAACTAAGATTATAAGCCTCAATCAATCTCTCGGGGCGTGTGAGAAGCGGATAAAGGAGAAGAAACAGAAGCGAAACTAACAGAAGAAGAGAGGGCGTGGAAGAATCCGGTTCGCCGCGGTAATGGCTCGGGTTTTAGGAGGAGGAAGTCTCGGCGACTCCAAGAGGGAGAGCAACGGCAGCTCCTCCCTCCGCATTTTCTCCTCCACTGCCGCCGCCGACCTGCCCTCGCCTTTCGGTCAGTTGGGCGTCGCCCTTTCCGATCGTGAGCTCCGGGAGACCGCCTACGAGATCTTCGTCGCTGCATGCCGCACCACCGGCGCCAAGTCCCTCGCCTACGCCCCCCAGGCCGAGCGCTCGCCCTCGCTCTCCCCGTCGTCGGCCTCGCCGCTGCAGAGGTCGCTGACTTCCGCCGCCGCGAGCAAGATGAAGAAGACCCTGGGGATCAGGCCGTCGTCCAAGAAGGGAAGCCCGTCCAAGTCCGCGAAGAAGCCTGCCACCGTAGGAGAACTGATGAGGGTCCAGATGAGGGTCTCCGAGCAGACGGATTCCCGGATCCGGAAGGGTTTGGTCCGGATTGCTGCAGGGCAGGTGACCACCATATGTTCTCGTCGTTCTTCCATGAAATTGTTATACCATCTGATAATGTAGTAGGAACTTATCGGACTTCTTTACTAGATTCATGAAAAGTTTGTGTCGGAGATCTTAACCCGAGATCCATATGCAGTATATTGAAGTTTGGTCATGCATTTTTTCTGAAGGTTTCTTATATATTGCTAATGATTGCATTTCTTTATATTCTTGCTGATCCAGTTAATCTAGACCTTACTTGTTTGGTTCAAAATGTTTGTGACGATTCTTATACACGAAATTGGCATATTCTCTTATAGACACTGTGTCATGGTGAAGAGGTTCTTTCTGTAAGTAGGTTTCTACCACATACTAATATTTTTTGATGCTACCCCCACAAAGTGGTTTGTGCTTTTTCACTGCAAAGATGAATTCTGTTTCCAGGGTGCTGTGTACCAAGGAATAAGTAAAGGCTAATATTTCTGGCAGGATATGATACGTTTTCTATCATTCAACGGATTCCCGCAGCCCATAGTGCTTCAAGCTACTGCTTTCTGGCCATCAAACAGAAAAAAAAGATGCCATCATATAATTCTAGTGATGTAACAGCCATGCATGTTTCTTCCATTACATTGGTCATAGCTTATTTTTGTTGATATGGTAGGAGATACACAATGGTAAAGTTAAGGATCCATGATTGTCGTCTTGTTAATTCTTGTCTCCGTTTGGCTTCATTAACATGTACTTAAATGCTTTAATTGCTTCTCATTGACCTTTTATATGGAGCATGAAAGATATTATTTCAAATCGTTGGATTTCAAGACAATTTGTTTGATTGGTATTTATTAATAACACTCTGCACTAACAGCTAGGGAGGCGTGTGGAATCGATGGTTCTGCCTTTAGAGTTACTGCAGCAATTCAAGACTTCAGATTTTCCTGATCAGCAAGAATATGAAGCCTGGAAGACTAGAAACTTAAATGTTCTTGAGGCTGGATTACTCGTGCACCCTCTTCTTCCATTAGAGAAATCAGATACTGCATCGCAACGACTTAGACAGATTATACGTGGAGCTTCAGGGAAGCCAATTGAAACAGGAAGAAATTCAGAGTCGATGCAAGTGCTTCGTAGTGCCGTGATGTCCATTGCTTGTAGATCTCCTGACGGATCTTCAGATTTTTGCCACTGGGCTGATGGCTTTCCACTAAATCTCCACCTGTACCAAATGTTATTGGAAGCTTGTTTTGATGACAGTGAGGATGGATCAATAATTGATGAAATTGATGAGGTTCTAGAGTTGATAAAGAAGACTTGGGTTATCCTTGGCATAAACCAGATACTTCACAATCTTTGCTTTGCTTGGGTTTTGTTTCACTGCTTTGTTACTACTGGTGAAGCAGACATTGATTTGCTGTTTGCAGCTGATAACCAGATCGCTGAAGTTGCAAAGGATGCCAAAGCAACAAAAGATCCAGATTATTCAAAGATATTGAGTTCAACTTTGAGCTCAATATTGGGGTGGACAGAGAAAAGACTTCTCGCTTACCATGACACCTTCAGTGCTAGTAATATTGAATTTTTTCAAGGTATCATATCCCTAGGAGTATCAGCTGCCAAGATACTAGTGGAAGACATTTCTAATGAATATCGTCGTAAGAGGAGAGAAGAATCTGATGTAGCTCGCAGCAGGGTTGATACATATATTCGGTCTTCACTCCGTACTGCTTTTGCTCAGGTAAGTCCTTCATAATTGTCAGTTTGAGTTCCTATTGACATACCTGGTCCTTTTCACTTTACCTTTTCCACAGGGCGTCATAATTTTTACTACTTGAACTACACTTTACATATATTAATTATTTGTGTTACTATATTGATTTTTTTTTGCTCTAATTCATTCCAACGGCAAAACTTGGCTGAATATTTCACAAATAGTTCACCAACATGTACAAGTGAAAAATTCATTTTGTTAAAACTTTGTAGGAATTATGGATTCCAATTTAGTTGTTCTAATGGAAAGGTCGTAGGATTTGATTATATCTTCTAATATTAGTTATCTACTTTGTTATTTCTGAGCCAATAACTGACTTGACACAGAGAATGGAACAAGCAGACAGCAGGAGATCATCAAAGAACCATAATACTCCTACTCCTGTTCTTTCCATCCTGGCAAAGGACATCGGTGAACTAGCAAGAAAAGAGAAAGAGTTGTTCAGTCCAATATTAAAGAAGTGGCATCCCCTTGCTGCAGGTGTTGCTGTTGCTACCCTTCATTCTTGTTATGGAAGTGAACTGAGGCAGTTCATATCAAGCGCCACAGAAGTAACACCAGATACAGTTGAAGTGCTTAAAGCTGCAGACAAATTAGAGAAAGCTCTCGTGCATATTGCTGTTGAAGATTCTGTTGATAGCGAGGATGGGGGTAAGTCACTAATTCGAGAAATGCCGCCTTATGAGGCTGATATTGCAATTGCCAATCTTGTAAAGGTCTGGATTAAGACAAGAGAAGAGAGACTAAAGGAGTGGGTTGATCGGAACTTGCAGCAAGAGGTTAGTTCTTGTACTGCATCTGCATGTAAATGTTCTTCATTTTACATACATAAAGGATCAGTGCGATATATGTAATCTGATATATGGTTTACTAAAATTTGCCATGGTGTTACTTTTTCTTTATTTGAGTAAATATTTAAGTCAGTAATTACTCATTTATCTGTTTGATCGTGTTTCTAGACCATCATAACCTTTTACTTGTGTGTTCAGTGACTATTCTTTTTGCGAAAAGAAAAGTTGTAAAAAACTTATTTAATTCACTAATAATAAGATGTAAAAACATTCATTTAATTCACTAATAATAAGGTGATGTGCTTTATGCCTTGTTATGGTGTCCACAAATCATTTTACTGACAGCACATTATTCCTATAAGCATGCTGCAGTTATTTTCAATGGGGCTTTTATCTTGTATTGACTGATCCATTCTGTTCTCTGGAATGTCTGCAGAATTGGAACCCAAGGGCAAACATGGAAAATTGTGCTCCTTCTGCAACTGAAGCTCTACAGATAATTAATGAGACTTTAGATGCATTCTTTCAGCTGCCTATACAGATGCATGCAATGTTGCTTCCTGACTTATCGATAGAACTTGATAAAAGTCTGCAACGTTACGCATTGAAGGTGAAGTCTGGATGTGGTAAGTATCAAGTTGGACTGCCAACTGGTTGCTTCATTAGGCGGATATTAATTTATTGCCTGCTACTTTCTGTTTAGGAACACGAGGTAGTTTTGTTCCTCCATTTCCAGCATTAACAAGATGTGATATTGGGTCAAAACTATGGAAGAAAAAAGAGAAGTTGCAGAATTTACCAAAAAGGGGATCTCAAGTTCGATCGACAAATGGAGATATTTCTTTTGGTCTTCCACAGCTATGCGTACGCATGAATTCACTTCACTATATATGGACAGAGTTGGAGAACCTGGAGAAGAAAATAAAAACTTGTTTGAGGAATTTGGAATCAGCTCAGGCAGATATAGCAAATGGGTTGCAGATCAGCTTTGAAATGACTGTAGCTGCTTGTCATGAAGGAATTTTGCAACTATGCGAGACAACAGCATACAAGGTGATCTTTCATGACATGAGTCATGTTCTATGGGATGCCTTATACGTTGGTGGCACTGCTTCTTCTAGAATCGATCCTTTTATAAAGGAAGCCGCCCATATTCTTGAGACGATATCAAATACTGTGCACAGCAGGGTGAGGAATCGTGTTGTAACTGCAATGATGAAAGCTTCTTTTGACGGGTTTTTGCTAGTTCTTCTTGCCGGTGGACCATCTCGTGCATTCTCTCGCCAAGATTCAGAGATAATAGAGGTGGATTTTAGGTCACTCAAGGACATGTACCTGGCAGACGGGGATGGGTTGCCCCAAGAACTGGTCGAAAAGGCTGCATCACAAGTAAAAAACGTGCTGCCGCTATTTCACACTGATACTGAGAACCTCATTGAGCGGTTTAAACGTTTGATCACAGAAACGTATGGTGCTGCATCCAAATCCAGGTACCCATTGCCTCCGACATCGGGGAATTGGAACCCCACCGAGGCCAATACAGTTTTACGGGTGTTGTGCCACCGACATGATGAGGCTGCCACTAGGTTTCTAAAGAAAACTTACAACCTCCCTAAGAAGCTGTAGCCTCCCAAAGTACTGCATCCGATGGATAAATTACTGGTTCTCTGGCAGGTATCCGTTTGTTCCTTCCAAAATTTCAGTTCTAGAGTTGCTAGCAGTCTCAAACTGATAATACCAACATGCCTTTTTAATCCAATTAGGCTTTGTCTCAGTATGATTCATGTAGCTAATTGATCGAATCTCTTTTAGTTTATTGGGATCTTTGGATGTATGTGTATACCACGTTTAGCTGTATTCTTTTGTTTGACAGTAGTTTATTCTGTTCTGCATTTGTTCTATCTCTTAGCTTGTTTTCTCGCCTAGGTAATGTATGCTCGGATATGTTAAAGAAAAGCTAGTGTGAATAAGCTCCTTTTGTTTATGCAGTTGACCTAATTCTCACTGTCGTTGTTTTGAAGAAAGGGTAAACCAGGCACCAAAATCTTCAATATCACAGTTTACCTTTTCCTAGAAGATTATGGCTTTTACCCTCTGAAATGAGATCTCTCGTTTGTTGCTGTATTCTGATCCCCTCTCCATTTATGACAGCTAATAATGATTATAAACTATGAGAAATCTCCCCGTTCATGCTATATAACTTAGTCGGAAGAGTTTCCTTATGTTACCCTTAGTTCCGTGCCCCATTCCTTATGTTTCTCTCAGCATAAGCTCCTCTGTGTGTCTTCCAATACCGGATTGAAGCCTAGTGGATGCACATAACAATGACCCGAATCTTTGACTTCATTGACCAATCGGAAGGTCGCAGTTATTCATTATTCCAGTGATATTACAGGATGCTCGTGGGTTCTAACATCATGATATTAAATCGAGAATGACGGATTTAGCCCTCAAAATCGACTTGACTTGCACAGGCTTACGATGGAGACAAGCTTGTCGGGGTTTTTCCGTCATTCGCGAAAGATGGCGGTGTCTGGTGTCCTGCTCGTAGATATTTTTTATGGACAGACCGGGTGTCATCCACATGGCTGCTGACACCCGGTCCGGTTCAATCACGTGTCCCAGGCCCACAACATGCCTGCTAGTCACGTGGCCCAGTAGCAAAAGCAATCAACAAAGGTGGATGGGTCAAATAAAATCAGAAAAAAAAGAAAAAGAAAAGAAAAGAAAAGAAAAGAAAAGCCCACCACCCCACGCAACGACTACCCCACTCCCTCCTTTCGCAGTCTTTTCTTTTAATCCAAGCAAAAAAAAAAAGAAAAAAGAAAATGATCACTCCATCACGACCATCCGATGCTTTCCATCTCAGCCGTCGATCTGAGGCATTCGTGCCGCATCCGTCGTTCCTCGACGTGGGTGGGCCCGTCCTTTAACTCTCTAATTCTTGCTTAACAGTTAAATTAAGGCCATCCAATTGGTGACAGTACGTAGCATCGTCCATACGTGAAGGATGAGGTCGATCTCTCTCTTCTTTTGCTCTTCGTTTATATACCCTAACTCGCTCAGCTTCCCTTTCTTCTCTCCAGTTTTCCCCCCTCGCGAACGAAGCATTCAGAAGCCCAGCTGATATCCTGCTCCGGATGACGCCGATGGAGGCACCGGAGTACCTGCAGGGCGGGCGCGGAACCCCGCATTGCGCGCCGGAGAAGGCTGCCGGCGGGGACCACTTCGTCGTGGAGGACCTGCTCGACTTCTCCAACGGGGGTGAGGAGGGCGACGACTGGGGGTTCGATGCCGCGGCCGCCAACTCCGCCGACGACTCTTCCACCGTCACCGCCGTCGAGTGCTGCAGCAACTCCTCTTCCTCCCGCCGCGAGCCGCATTTCGGCTGTGAGCCAGCGTTCCGGAGCTTCGACGACGCTTGCCTTTCCGGCGATTTATGCGGCCCGGTAACCCTGCCGCTCCGTTCTCCCCGTTGGTTCGAGAAGGGAGCCTTTGGCTCAGTGCGGAGACTTGTGACTCTTGTGCTTCTCCTCTTCGCTCAAAATCTCAATCGATATTTTTTGGATTCTGTGATTGCATTTTAACCGACTCGTTAATTGTTTCAATTAAATTGCAAGAGAAGGGTAAGCTTTTGAACTGCAATCTCTTGTTTCTACTGCTATTATTGGTTGCAGCACGAGGAGCTGGCGGAGCTCGAATGGCTCTCCAACTTCGTGGAAGAGTCCTTCTCCGGCGAAGACGTTCACAGACCTCAGCTCGTCTCCGGCACGAATCCTACCACCTCCTTGTCCTCCTACGCCGCCGCAGCTCCTGCCCAGCCTCCGCGCTTGCGCCCGGAGGCCCCTGTCCTCGCCAAGGCCAGGAGCAAGCGCTCCCGACCCGCTCCCTGCAGCTGGTCCTCCAGAGTGCTCGTGTTCTCGCCTTCGACGGCCACCGCCTCGTCGCCCGAGTTGGAGCTCATCAAGCCCCCGAGCGCCGTCCCGGGAAACAAGGCAAAGAAGCAGGCCTCGGCCGCCGTGGCTGGGTCGCCCCGGGAGGGGCAGAGGTGCCTCCACTGCCAGGCGGAGAAGACGCCGCAGTGGCGGGCGGGACCGATGGGGCCCAAGACGCTGTGCAACGCCTGCGGCGTCCGCTATAAATCGGGCCGCTTGGTGCCGGAGTACCGCCCAGCGGCCAGCCCCACGTTCGTGCCCTCCAAGCACTCCAACTCCCACCGGAAGGTGCTCGAACTACAACACCACAAGGAGCAGGAGCAGCCGCAGCAGCAGCTACTCCTGCACGACGGAGGTGCCGCCGCAGCCGGTGGCGACGGCTACTTGTACCGCCACGTGGGCCCCGACTTCCGACCGGTCACGTGACGATGTCAGAGAAATGAATTATTAGGGTTAATTTGATCAAGATAAGCTTTTGTAGAGTTTCTTTGGACGACTCACCTCTCCTTTTCCCATTTATGCCGCTCTTCCGACTGCCATTTCTCTCCAACTCTCCCCCAAACAAAAAACCAAAAAAATAAATTTTTAAACAGGAAAAATTCTTTAAAAAATGAAAATAATTAGAATTGTCGTTTCCTTGGGCGTGTTCATCGTTCACAATCATGCATCGGTCAAGGCCGAGGAGTTAATTCTCACTGCACCAAGGCCAAGACGTTCCCAGATGAGTCACATGCGAGGGGATGAGACGGGAGAAGCCCATAATTACGCATTGGAATGGGCGTTCTCGTGATCCCATGCACTCCACCATTCCCAGACTCTTAACGCCAACGCCTCTGGCGTAGCTAACTACATCAAGTACTGGTCCGGATGAGGTCTTGCACGACATGCTTTGCACGGACGTGCACGTGCATGGGCGATACATGGTCGGTTCACGGCCCATGATACGCACCTTGAGGTTGGTGCAGGCCCAGCCCAAGTCCATCCCCCGGTCCCGAGTTGACCGTTCAACATTAGTCCGACCGCCATTTATATTAATATGCGCCACGTGCGTAATCAAGTCACGCAGTTGGTTTCCACGCGCCAACAATGTGATCGCCCAAACGAGACGCTTCGCCAATCCATCCACGCGCTTACAAGGGAGACGACTCGAACCAACGCGTTCCTGCTGACACGTGTGCAATATACTTGGGTCCGTTTCAACGGGTCTCCCAACCGCAACGCTACGCGCGTTCGACCGTATCGGATACGTATTTTTGTACGTATGTATGCGCAGTGATACGACCACGCTTTGTGTCCGTCCTCGTCCGCAGCCACAGACCCGTAGCTTCTTCCTTTTTCTCTCTCCCCTTTCTCTCCAGTGTCCCGATTCCCAAGGCATTTGGCGGTTCTTCACCGGACTCTCTCTTTCCTCGTCGAAACCCTAACCCAAAAATATCCGGGCCAGGAATCGATCCCGTTGTTTCTCTCGAAATCGATCGTGCCAGTCGCCGATTAGCGTCATTCGATCGAAGCTCCGAGACCTTCCGGCGCACTGATCCCGCCCGCTTGGGTTCCTGGAATCGTGGAAATCGAGTTTTTTTTTTGAGGCATGGGGTTGTGCAGATGAAGGATGCCGGAGCTCCGTAGCGGAGTTCGCAGGGGCCGGGCGCAGGCGAACCCAGTAGTCCAGGCTGATCGGCCGAACACGAGGCGGCGGCGGGCGGCGAGGAACCAGCAGCCGGTGGATGAGAACCCTCCCGTGACGAGGTCTGCTGAGCGGAGAGAGGAGATCAGGCTTGCGGAGGGCGGCGGCGAGGTTGGTGGACTCGTCGGGGAGGAGAATCTGGAAGGAGTTGGCGAGAGGAGGATGGATGAATGTGACAGTGGTGCAAGGAGCGCCGATAAGCTTCCCGGTGGAGAGGAGGAGGGGAGCACCGCTCCCCTTCCGGAAAAGGTTAGATATTTTCTTTGTTTTCTTTAGTTTTCTACTGCCTTTCATGGCAAGTACTTTCTCTCTCTATCTACCTGTCTGCACTCTGTTTCTTTGTTTTTTGTTTTGATAACTGAAACAATTTTTAGTTTGTTATCGGTGATGGTAGAGTTATTTGACCTATTTTCCAAAGAAACAAGAACTTCTTCTGGATGCCTAAATTTAAACATCCGTTGCTATTGCTTGCTATGTTTTCGTATTATGTTATCACTATAGATATTGTTCGTCTTGGCATATCATGCAGTCTCTTATTTTACTTAGCACCTGCGATGAAAATGAAGTCTTCAAGCATGGCAAAATAAACAGAATACTAGGTTGAAATACTACTTGCAATTGAACAAGAAAATCGACACAGGAAGTGATGAAGAAAATAAGGAAGCTTCAGATAGAGAATCTTAATTTGAAATCTTGTTATATTACTAAATTCTATTCTTTTAGTCCAAACCATTTGCTGACTAAAATTATCCTGTTTTGTAGCTCATGGTGCAAGTGTTTCTTTATGGTTCTGTTGTCATCATTTTCTTGGCAATGTTGCAACCTACTCTGGGTACAACAGCATGATGCACTCAGGTGTACTTAAATCACAATTTGCCGCAAGGAGTAGTTGCCAAATTCTAGATTGGCCAAATTTCCATATGATTGTCCAAAATCATCCTGTCAAGTGTTTCTATATGGTTGTGTTGCTATCATTTTCCTGAAAATAGTGCAATCTAGTCTGTTTACAATAGCACGATGCAGTTAGGTGTTCTTTAATTACAAATTGCCTCAAGGGGTAGTTGCCAAATTCTAGATTGGTCTTCGTAATTTCATGAAAAAGTTTGTTCTTGTCAGTGATTCGGTTTGTCTTCTGTCACTGAACTGACCATTGTGTGATAAGCAGATTGTTCTTTTAACTATTCACATTTGGTCAGATATCCATTACACCTGATCTTAAAAGGAAACATGGAAATATAGATAGGACATCCCCAATACCTTATGAGCCCTAGGTACTCTAAGGTCAAGCAGAAAGCATAGAACCAAAGGCAAAATTTTGTTAAAAATCTTCTCATCTTTCTTTATCCAAAGGATGATTCTAGATCTTTTCTTTATACACCAGGCATATCTTTAAGTATATGTTGATGTTTGGAACCTTCAAAATATTTTGCATGTTTTATGAAATTTGGATTTTGCGCTTTTAGATTATCTCCTCTAATATATTTGTTGACCATGAAGCATGACTACGAGAGAAAAACATGCCAATATGACAAGTAGGCACCACAATGAAGATGCAAAAGAGTGTATATTACCACAATGTTATCTTGAAACAATGAACTTTACATATGCAATTATAAAGTAATTTTATTTGTTACTGTTAATTTTTAGATTTTAAGTGTACCACAATTTTATAAGTAACAATAAATTGTTGAGATATGGGAATTGGTGGTTTCCAATCAAAGGGTGCAATTGGAGAGGGTCTAGGTTGCGCTAAACTTTTATCTTAAGGGAATTAAAGGTTTCTAATTAGTAGCTCTGTTAGGGAGCATACTCACCAATTCAGAATCCTATTGAGCATGCCACACATGTTTCCCTCTCTCTTTCTCGCTCTGGTCCTCAAACTTGTGCCAATTAGTGCTTCTGCAAAGCATCATCCAGCTTCCTGAAGCTATAGTTCTTTCCTCACGGTTGTCATTCTCCTCTTCCAACTGCTTCTCTGACTCCAGATGCTGGTAGTTGACGGTGGCGGAGACTGCTGCTACTTGCCAATGCTCCACTTCTCTTTCCTTCTATATTGTTCAAACATGTGATGGTCATGTATCTGATTATACCTGTGTTGGACATATGTCCAGTGTGTATCCTAGTTAGATGTGTTGAACATTGACAGTCTTATCAAAATTCTGGTGCCAAGCTGTTGAATTTCATGACTCCCCTTAGTCATTTGCTTTAGTCCTGGCATCAAAGTCTTAATGACAATTGTGTAAGTATTAAACGAGATTTTGGCTCTAATACAGTCTTCAACAATCATTGGCATGGAAGTTATGGTTGCCACTCTCAGTAAATTGAAAATTAGTTTTTGTGCTTGGTGTTACATTATAGTCAGTTGTTTTTTTGTCGAAAATAAAGGATTCTATTGATTTAAGGCTGAGCTACAAAATGAGAAGCTGAAGGATCAGCGGATGAAAACAAAAATGAGTGGGCTGCAATCTGCCAAAATTTGCCAAGTTATGACTTACAAGATTGTCGGACCTGGGTATATGTTGAATATGGGTGACAGTAAGAGAGTCAAAAAGCAGGAATATATCCTGAAACAGATTTGTCAAACTCCAGGTAATAGGAGTGATTCCCTTAGCCATATTGACAACTTCCATTGAATTGGAGTTGATCTCAATAGAAGAAAGATGCAGTTCTTTGGTTGTAGTAAGGCCATTCAAGAGAGCAAGGGTTTCAGCCATAAGGGGACTTGAAACTTTGCAGCAACTATCCCCCATCCAAAGATGTTCATTTCCAGCAGATTTTAAGAGGAAACCAGTACCTGCAGATTCAAGTGGGGGCACAAATGAGCCATCAATCTGAAGACTATAGGAGCAACTTACCTGTGTCTCCTCAGAAACATCCCTCATGTCCTCCACAGTTCCCTCAGGACTTGGGGACAGATTAATGAAGTCATTAGCTGCGATTAAAGCTCTGATAGAGAGCATGGAAGGCCTGGTTGAATGGTTGTTGTGTTTGGCATCACTTTGGTTGATCCAAAGGAATCAGACGGAGGTGGCAATGCTGCTAAGCAGATTGGAGCCTTCTAAAGGCCAATCTCCCTGCTAGTCAGTACTTACTTCAGCATTTTATAACTTCATTTTCAGACAGGTCTTTAGTACAGTGTTGTGAAATAAAAAACTGGTGCTGTAATTTCATTCTTCAAACTAGCTTATACTCTTCGATCTTCATACTAAATTTGAAATCAGTTTCTGGAACATAATGGACAAGTTCTGCCTTGAAAACATCATTTTCTGAAACATGCTGATATGGTGTCTGGTTATATTTTTAGTATGCTCTTTTCTTTTGAAAAAATGTAGACTTTCATATGGTACAATTTCTGGCATCTAATTTTTTCATATGAAAACACAAGATTTGTTACATATTTTGAGGTTTTAGAATTTTTTAGATTTTAGTGATTAAAGTTGCTTTGCCGCCTACTTTTATGTGCAAGAGTTTGTATTTATAACTATTTATTGTATTTGACTGCGACAGGTCCAAGTTGGAAATTCACCGGTGTACAGAATTGAAAGAAAACTAGGGAAAGGAGGATTTGGGCAAGTATATGTAGGACGGCGGATTTCTGCTACTAATGCAAATGATAGAATTACTGGTTCTGGTGCTGTAGAGGTATGGCAACTTCATTTTCTTCAGTTGGATATAAAGTGAAGGTGGAACATTAAAATATGGTAGCATTTCTTGTATGTCAGGTAGCACTGAAGTTTGAGCACAGGAGCAGTAAAGGTTGCAATTATGGGCCACCTTATGAATGGCAAGTGTACAAGTAAGTTCTGTTTGTTTTTGCTTAAACTAGAGTTTGAACCATGTTTTAAATGTCTGACCAACATGGTGTTCATTTTATAGCACTCTTGGTGGTATCCATGGGGTTCCACGAGTCCACTATAAAGGACGCCAAGGGGATTATTATATCATGGTATCTTTACTTTTTCGAAAATTTTATAACAGTAGTGTCATCTGTGGTTTTAGGATAACTATATTATGAAACTTTATTCAGGTTATGGATATGCTGGGACCGAGTCTATGGGATGTATGGAATAACAATTCACATACGTAAGTCTTGAATTGAATATCAATTATTGTTAAGATGATCTCTTTTGATCACTGTCTCTTTCTTTCTCAAATTGTGCAGAATATCAGTTGAAATGGTTGCATGTATTGCTATTGAAGCGGTATCTATACTGGAGAAAATGCATTCTAAAGGGTAAAACTTCATCCCTAATGGCTGCACGCTTATGGATATCTTGTGCAACTAGTTCATCTTCCTACATATTTTTGTCTCTTTTTTTAATGTTGATCATGTGTTCATCATTGGTAGTATAGTCGTTAATAACATAGTGTATTTTCCATCAATATTGTTATTAATGGAATTCTAAATCATGTTTATTACAACAGATATGTACATGGGGATGTCAAGCCTGAGAATTTCTTACTTGGGCCACCTGGGACTTCTGACGAGAAGAAACTGTTTCTTGTCGATCTTGGCTTAGGTAATTAGACAGCATGGAATTGGCATTTAGCAGTATATTGTAGTTACAAATCATTCTTGTTCTATTTCTAACTATGCTTGTTATATATGGTTTTTTTTTTTAAATATTAACTAACAGCCACCAAGTGGAAGGATAGTGCAACTGGGCTGCACGTGGAATATGATCAGAGGCCAGATGTTTTCAGGTTCGTTTATGAACATTCTTATTGATCACTATGTATGGTCTGCTTGTCAAAGTTATAATAAAGAAAGAAGTTAGCTATTCTTTTTAGGCTTCATTCAATCTCGTATTGTCTGTTTATACATCACAACTACATATTACAGGGGGACAGTGCGCTATGCCAGCGTTCATGCTCACCTAGGAAGGACAGCTAGCAGAAGAGATGATTTGGAATCCCTTGCATATACATTAATCTTTCTTCTCCGGGGCCGTCTACCTTGGCAAGGATACCAGGTAAAGATTTAAGGTTATGTCATAGTCCATCTGAATTTGAATTTGCTGGTTTCATGCATTTTATACTACCTAAATAGGGAGAGAACAAGGGCTTCCTTGTCTGCAAGAAGAAAATGGCTACTTCTCCAGATACTCTTTGTTGCTTCTCTCCCCAACCATTCAAACAGTTCATTGAGTATGTAGTTAACTTGAAGTTTGATGAAGAACCTAACTATGCAAAGTGCATTTCCTTTTTCGATGGCATAGTAGGACCTAATCCAGATATCAGACCCATTAACACTGATGGGGCTCAGAAGGTATTGCTCTGTCTCCCTTTTTTTACTTTGTTTATTCAAAAAAAGTAAAAGTAATCTAATTTTTTAGTTGCATTCCCTGAAGCTTATATACCAGGTAGGTCAAAAGAGAGGCCGCCTGATGATGGAAGAAGATGGTGATGAGCAACCAAAGAAGAAGATCAGAATGGGAATGCCTGCAACACAGTGGATCAGTGTCTATAATGCCCGTCGGCCTATGAAGCAAAGGTTCTTGTTCAGGATGATTCACAATGATGGCTTAGATTGTTGTTAAAGGAAATGGTTCTTCTCCTTGTACATTGCAGGTATCACTACAATGTTGCTGATATAAGGCTTGCACAACATATTGAGAAGGGAAATGAAGATGGTTTATTCATCAGCTGTGTTGCATCTTGTTCAAATCTGTGGGCACTTATTATGGATGCAGGCACTAATTTCACATCTCAAGTATACGAACTGTCCCCAAATTTTCTTCACAAAGTGAGTACCTTTCAGCAACAACTTTTTGGACTTGCCAGATTAGTATTTGTGGTGATCAAGGTGGTTATGTAGTTGAAAGTTGAAACAACCACCACATTGTCCAAAAGTCATAGATGTGCCAATTATGTTGATATTAGCATTGGCCTGATGGTGTATGTTCAAATTGACAGTTAACAGACAATGTAACTATTTTTTTTATTCTTATTAGGAATGGATAATGGACCAATGGGATAAGAACTATTATATCACTGCATTAGCAGGGGCAAACAATGGTAGCTCTTTGGTTGTGATGTCCAAAGGTCAATCTTGAACTAATATTACTTTCATGATTTTGGGTGAGTTTCCACTGGTTTAAATTAATTTGTGTTTCATTCCAGGCACACAGTATGTACAACAGTCTTACAAAGTCAGTGAATCATTTCCTTTCAAGTGGATAAACAAAAAATGGCGCGAAGGTTTCTATGTCACTGCAATGGCAACCGCTGGAACTAGATGGGGAGTTGTCATGTCCCGTAACGCAGGTTTCTCAGATCAGGTCATTTTCATTCCTTTTCGGTTTTCTTCAAGGAAAGGCACAGTGGCATTTGGGGTGGCGAACTGCCTTATTGGGCTGAGCATTTTAGTTGTATACATCCTCCAACAGTGTGTCTGTGGATTGAATGTTCATCTGCTGAATTTGTAATGCTCCAATACAGGTTGTCGAACTTGACTTTTTGTACCCTAGTGAAGGCATTCATCGAAGGTGGGATGGTGGCTATCGCATAACTGCAACAGCTGCAACAATGGACCAAGCAGCATTTGTTCTTAGTGTTCCCAGAAGAAAGCCTACAGATGAGACACAAGAGACACTTAGAACATCTGCTTTTCCTAGTCAACATGTGAAGGTGTTAATAGCCTATGTACTCTGATTCTTGTTCTATACTTGCTAAACCTTCCTGCGTTAGTTTAGTAATTGACGTTAAATCTATTGGTTGCAGGAGAAATGGGCAAAAAATCTTTACATAGCATCTGTCTGTTACGGCCGCACCGTTTCATGATGTTCCTTTTAATATTTTGGGGCGAACAGAGGTGTAATCAACTCATGTCAACTCATGTAAACATTGTCATCTTGTATCTCAAAGGCTAGGAATATGCTAAAGACGCAGAAGGCATGTGCCACTGTGTTTCGGCTAGAGATTTCGATTCGATGTGCAGGCTTCATCAAGTTTGTCGTGTCGATCATGTCGTGCTGTACCATTTTCAAGTCCTTCGGATGCTTTGCATGATTTATCGAATCAGAGCTGAGTTGATGGTGGGCATCCTCATCCTTAAACATTGTTTCGAGTAGTCAATAGATGTTTATTGGTAGGTGCTTTTCAGGAGTCAAATGTCTGTAAGATGTAATGTGTACTTTAACTGATAGCATTGTTGCACCATTTTGTGCTATTATTAGTAGTCAAATTTTGGCTGGTTATTTTGTATGACTAGAAACATATATTTAAAATGTTACAAATATGATCTGTTTTGTTAACATGTCAACTATTATTATTATTATTATTATCATTCATTTACTTTTCTCACTAGAGTTTATAAAACTATTTTCTAAAGTAGTTTGTTGGTGGTGATTGATAGAATATATCTTATTAGTCCAATTTTTAGAGTGGATGTTGGGTTGATTAGTATATAAGAATAAATTAGTCTGCCACTAGTAAATCGAAAATAAGCCATTTGGATCTGTGGTTTCTCAAGTCCATTCTTTGCATGACCTTCTTATTCCTTGTATATTCCTTCTGCATCACATTTAATGTGGATGTTTTTTATCTTCATTTTTTTTTGTTGTCAATAGATCTTTTCTGATTGTGACAGCTCCATTATGTAAAGTAGATCCGTTCATGATGCTCCTCTATCCTAAAAAACAATAAACCCCTTATAAATTCTCAAAATAAAGTCAACACTACCATCCTGTTCGTGGTTGTCAGGATCATCAGCATTGAGCTCGTGTCACCTTTTTTCTGGTTTGCTCCAAGTCACATGCACGCTATTCTTCTCAGATCCATTAGAACAGGTGTTGTGACTACAATCTATGTATGATGAGCTTAATTGCTCTCAACAAATCCATGTAAGACCTCGTTGAATTTAGCATCATCGTAGGTTTTCCCTATTTATTACCCACAAAACATTTGCATGTGCCTCTCTTTGTGATCCGATCCGATCCATCCACAGATTCATTTACAGCAAATCGAGCTTGTACAGAATTTAAAGTGAAGATAGATCATAACTCGTTCGAAAGGGTTGGAGTGATCTACTAAAGAGTCATTAGCGTCCACTACAAAAGTGTAAAACCATATCAGAGAAGATTTCGGGCTTTAAAGTGCGGTTTGGAATATTTAAACGAAAATAATAAAATAATAAAAATAAATAAATATTATTGTGGTACACACAGTTCCTATATTATGCCTTTACTCACCGAGTGCGATATCCATACGCTCTTTTATCCTTCTCCCCTCTATCGCTCAAAAGATTCCATGTCTTCTAATGTGACCACTTCGCTGTCCTGCGCGGTTAATGATGCATTCCATTTCCCATCCAAAATGATGATATAAAGCAAAGAAAGCACACTTTTGCTTTGCTTTTAGACACGAAGAAGAAGAAGAAGAAGGCAGACTCCTCTCCTCTTCCTCCTACTACTGATAATGAATGAATGGTGCACACCCTTTGGCTTTGAACCTTTATGAGTCTTTGCTTTCCCAACTGCTTTGTGGTGGCTGTCCCAAACGCAAAGTTCGGCTGTGATTGATTGCCTCATGTGGGATCACAGAGAATATCCAGCTCCGGTCCTCTCGACCCACTTTGCATGGCTTCTCTGTGATCGCTGGAAAAATGATCCCAAGGAAATGACTTGAGAACTCACTTCCTGCTGCTGCGTGTGTGTGTGTGTGTGCATGAGGTGATGTGATCTTTGTCGAGGGTGCCCACTTCCGACGAAAGAGAAGAAAAAGGAGGAGGAAATAAAGTAACTTTGGAGAACTTTTGAAGATTCTGCTGCTCTTTAGTTGGGAAATAGTGCCGTTTCTTTTAAGCTGTCGCTGAGCACCCACTTTGATTGATTTTGATTCTTCTATGTGGTATTTGCTTGCAAAAGATAAGTGTATTTTTTTTACTATTTAAAACTCTATAATTAAATTCTAATTGATTTTATTTAATTAGAATATCCTAATAGAATATCCTAAAAACCGGATATAACCTTCAATTTTAATAATGTAGACTTGACAAGTGAATTCTAATCAATTGCATATGTTGTATGGTCTTCAAAAATACATAGTGATGTGATATGATAAGTATTTTTTTACTAATTAAAACTTAAAAATAAATTTTAATCAATTTTATTGTACCATGTCGCTATGGAATTCAAATCGAATATCAAAAAATAGATCGAATGTGCCTAATCTTCGATCATAAGCATTGTTGGGTACACTAACTACTACCTTAATTAGCATTTTCAAGATCAGACTCTTTAAGCCAAAATATGCTTAGGATTGGATCAAAAGAAAAAAAAATCAAAAGTGTAAATTTTCTAAGAAAAACGGATTGGATCGACTCAAAAAGATGGAACATCATTATCTACTCAACACATGATAATGTCGGAAAGTGTTGATTGGTAACATCGTTCATTAAAAGCAAAAAAAAAAGTTATGGTAAAGTTAATAGTCATGTGTGTGTGGCCCATACTTTTACGTGGAATATTCTTGACAATAGTAGATATCATCACGAGGTTCATTATAATGCTTATGAGCAAGGTTTCGATTAGAATCTCATCTTGTCGCTGTTCAAAACGTTCATCATGTGGAATTATATGTTGCCGAGTTTTGTTCTTCAAGTGGCAATTATATATATATATTTAATCTTATGATGTGTTCATTTCACGTGAAACTTCAAATAAGCATGTATTAGATTCTTTTTGTTTCATGATTTTGTGGCCGCTTGAAATTATAATATTTCTAGGGGATTAGGCAGCCATATGTCTTTGACAAAACTCGCTCTTAGGCTTTGACTAAAAGCAAGAACATGCAAATTCGGTATGTTTTATCGGCTATCGGAGGCAACGATGATTCCTTCGTACACTCGATTGAGATATATTAGAATGATAACAATAATAATAATAATGATAATAGTAGTTATAATAATAATAATAATAATAATAATAATAATAATAATAATTTTGATTATTACATGGTGTTAATGTTGAATCAAACTATATGCGTGTTGTTTAGCTATATCGATGTCTAATTCAGAGTTTCGATCAGATCTAATGATCCATTCAAATTAACTTTTTTTAAAAAAATAAATGATGAAATTAAGATTCGAGTTTAGAAACTTATAATAATTTGTCAAATGTTTACTAGGTTAACAAACATCTTCAAAAAAATATATCTAATGAGACATTTGATAAATGGGTTTGACACATTATCATCATATTAATATTTTAACACTAATTATAACTAAATAAGTTTAATTTTTAGTTAAATCTTTAGGTCCTATATGTAATGGAATTCAAACTATACATGAATAGGGGAAAATTACTTAAAATCGAGAGATGTGATCGTTAGAAATTTGTGTAAGCATAAAAATCATGATTATATTATTATATAAAAAATTAATATCAAAAATTAAATTAAATAATAATAAATTAAATTTACGATGCATATCTTTTTTATGTTATTCAGGATCTATAAGCATATCGTCGTCGGATCCAAAAGTTATAATAATGTTGATCTAAAGAAGAACTAGACTCTTTTTCTTTCTTTTTATCATTCAAGAACCACTATGAGTGGTTCTATGAATGATAATGTCACGTATCTATGTTTTTTTGTTTAGTCTTTAGAAGATCATTTCTTTTTAGACTTCCTTTCTATTAGCTGATAACCATAATCATAATTCAATCGTATCTATAATATATCATATATAATTAGATAAAGTCACATAATCTAACATTCTTCCACTTGACTAATTAATTGACAAGATATAAAAAAATTAAATTAAAATAAATAAAATAAAAAATAAAAGTTTTTTTTGAGAATAATTTTATCTAATTGGATTTCGAAACTTTGAAAAGATATTTTATACGTGCGCACAAATTTTATGAAATAGGTGAATAAGTTCAATAAACATAATACCACATCAAGTTTGATTATGAATGTGAGTCATAATAGTTGTATGTCATTAATGTCATATTTTCTTCTGTACACCACAATGTTGTTCGTCCATTCTAATGTAGTCCATAATGACTCATATAATTTATCTTATTAAGATAATTTTATTGTCACTCAAACATGTATCATCATATCTTTAACTATATAAACATAAATATATATTATAATGTTCACTCAAACATACATCATCATATCTTTTATGAGTTACTTACAAATCTAATCATAAGAATATGTTCTTCTAAATATTTTAGGTTATAAGTCCTAAATGAATGGATCAACAATCAATATAGTAGAATTCAAGTTTTTAATTGATATTAATTATTTTTGAACTCTTTTCTCTAGCCATCAAGTACTTTATACTATAGTGCATAGAACTACTAGAGTACTTATTATTTCTAGACAAAAAAACTATTGTGATATATCACAAAATATCTTCAACGACTTGGCAATTGAGTGTGACCACACAAGTCTTGAGATAAAATTTTATAATTATAAAACTTGATTAGTGACCTAAAGCATATCACTAAATCAGCTCCTATAGTTGATAATACAATAATATATTAATTTATATATTTTTTCTATAAATTATTCCTTCAAATAATAAATATAAAATGTAAAGTGGACTTTTATTATCAAAACAATTTATAGAATATATGAAAATACTATCATTTTAAGTTGATATATATATATATATATATATATATATATATATATATATATATATATATATATATATATATATATATATATATATATATATATATATATGAGGACATAATCTTATGTCCTTTCAAGATATCTTATTACTTTCTTTATATCCTTTTAGTGTTTCATTCTTAGGTAACTCTAATATACACTTAGTATTCCAACTAAAAATTGATATATGATCTTATATAGGCTTAGTATATAATAAACTTTCAATTATGCTTATATAAAGAATAATTTTTTATCTGATTCTTTTTAAAGTTATTTTGATTGAAACTTTTACTTATGTCATTTGTTGAATAAAGTTGTATATTAAATCTTTCCAAGATTTAGTTAATATATCATTTTTAGGATAGTCCTAGTAATCCTTGATATTTATTACTGAATATCTCAATGTCAAAAATATAAGATGCTTCATTCATATCAATCATCTTAAAATTTTTAGATTTGATACAATAAACCAAAATCACCACTAGCAAGCAAAATATTATCCACATATAGACCAATATAATAGGCTTACTCATATCGTTCATTAGATATAAATACTGATCAGTAATATTTTTCTTAAATCTAAAAAAAGTAATATTATTATAAAAATTTATATACCATGTTTTGAAGCCTTCTTTAAGGTCATAAATGAATTTTCTAAATTTACATACTAGATTTTATATTTCTTTTATTTTCTTTATGAATCATTTAGGTTAATTAATATAAATCTAGATTTTAATTTAAAAAATTTATTTTTACATCTATATGATGTAACTCAAACTCATAATGAACTACTAATGTTATGATGGTTCTTAATGAGTTTATTTAAAAAACTAGAGAAAATATTTCAGATGCATTCTTTATGAGTAAAATCTTTAACCACAATTATAGCTTTTATATCATTTGATATTGCCTCGTGTTTATATAATACTTTTTTAGAAATTTTTTGAAACACTATTATGGTCCATTAATTTCAATTATTCTTTTATTGCATTGTATCATTTTTTTAAATCATTACTTTTCATAACTTATGAAAATAATGAGAAATTCTTTTGATTCTTTTATTATAATATGATTCTTATATATATATTATATAATAATAAAAATGATTGGTTTCCTTTCTCTTTGAGATCTTCTCAAAACTGTAAGTTATAATTATTCTACAAGTTCATTAGTAGCGATATTAATATTATGTGAGAGTTTACTAATATTATTTTATTATTCACTTTTTATCAAATCATTTAATAATTTATAAACCAATATTCTCTCGAATATAAAATGATAAAAAAGTACCAATCTATATCTTCAAAATATAAGATTAAATTTTGAGCTTTTTTACTTCCATTGATTTACTATTTTCTAGGAGTCTTATATTACCATATTCAACTATCCTCGTATTATGATTAGAGCAATAAAATATATACCCTTTTAAATTTTTTAAATAAATAATAAAATATCTAAAAATAGTCATTGAATCCAAATTTCTTTCATATGAATTAAAGACTCATATTTTCAAGACAATCCTAAATATATAAATATCTCAAGCTAGTTCTCTTACTAGTCCGTAACTCAGAAGATTAAATTAACTTACTAGGAACTATGTTCAAAGTTTCCATAATCATCGTTAGAGCTTTTTCTTACATTAATTCGGGTGTATAAAAATAACTTATGCTGTTAACCATATTTATAAGAATATAATTTTATCTTTCAATAATCTTATTATGTTGTGACATATTTGGTAAATCATATTAAGCACAAATACCCTATTTTTTTAGGAATCTAGCAAAGGAACTAGAATAATGATCAAGCTTATCATAAAATTTATCACTCCTATCAAATTTAATAATTTTGACTTTTATATTTGACTTCATTTATGTACACTTAAAAGTGTCAATAACCTAGGACATTAAATAATCATATCTTAACAAATAATCTATAGGGGTAATAAAATATCTCTCTCTATTAAAATTAGGAACATGGAGTAATATGTAAATATGAGCATATATAATCTCAAAGAGTTTATAAAACCATATTTCATTCTAATATTTGATTACAGGATCATTGCAAACTCAAGATTAATACTAATTCTATGCAAACCATTATACAAAAAAAATAAACTTTTATTAAATCATGATGAGTTTACCTTCAAAAAAAAATAATAATATTATGATAATTTTAGAAAAAAAACTCAAATTTCTAGAATGATAGGAATATAACATTATATGAATTATCTCTAGGCATAAATGATGAATATCAACTATTATTATTTTCACTTTAAGATAATTCCATATAATGATGAATATTATATACTTTTTTGGTTCTCCTATTAAAATGAATCTCTATTATTAGTAATATAAGTTAAAGCATTAGTATTAATTTACTAAGTATTAAAAAATAATTTTTGTAATGTTTGATTCACATACAAAGGTCAAATATATATATATTTTTCAAACCAAACTTTATAGTCCATTCACATGACATTTCTTTTCACACAAAGGTAGCACGTTATTGTGAAAAATTTTCTATTATAAGTTTATATAGTATTTATAAACTCAAGAGTACTCTTGAATTTTATTTTATAGTTATCCACTCCTTAAGTAGTACCTAAAATATTATGAGTCTTTCTTACTTTAATCTTAATTCTTTTTAAGCACATACTAGTTTGGTCATTTAAGTTTCACTTATCATTAATTATATTATGATAAATTTTAAATAAATTAAATATAAAATATAAAATTAAAAATAAATTATACGAGAAAGAACTCAACTACATTTATGCCCAATATCCAATATTCTTGAGCTTACAACTTTGTAAAACTGAGGATGTAATCTTGAATTCCTCAAATATCATCATATTGAATTTTAATTAGTCCTTTCATTAATATGTCAATCAATGACTTATCAGTAAATTTAAATTAATATTTAAATATTTAAATATGTTAGTTGTATACTATAATGAAATTTAAATATTATTAACAATTATCATAAAATTGAGTCATATACCTTTTTTTTCAATCATTTATCTTTTTATTTCATAAAACTTTCAATAGTTATATTTGTGATGCTTTCAACTAGTTTGATCAAGGTCTAAAATACATAGTATAAATTGTATATACTCAAGTCATTTATAATAATTTAATCTAAAAATATGGATATTTATCAAAATATAATGAAGGAAGTGTCACTATAATAATATAATATAATATAATATTAATACTTCAAGTTTTTCAATAAATATTAAACTTTTGATATTATTTCTAGTTCACCTTTGGGTGAAATATTGATATAGCTAGTATTCATATAAAATTATTTATAGAGAACTGATATTATTCTCATGAAATAGTATTACTACTTTTGAGTATATAACCATAAACTATAACTATATCCAAAATAGTATTATCCTTGCCTGTCGCATAATTATTTGAAATAAATTCTCCACTATGATTATCTAAATCTCATAATTATATGTGTCATTATGAATATTATTTTTTATAATGTCATTTAAGACTAATTTTTAATATAATTTTATAAACTATTAGTTTAGGCCACTTTAATAATTACAAGACCAATCAATAATTTAAAATATAATTTAAAATATTTTATAAATAATAAAATACTTATTATAATTCATATCTCATAAGTCTATTATCTCAAGCCACTTTGATAGCTACTAAGCTAGAATTGATAGAAATATTAACCTAATTAATTTGGTCAAAAAATAAAGTTAATTAAAATCAAATATTGATCAACCATCGCATATAGCAGTGCTATTGCTATCGCTACAACTATCGCAAGGCTGTTGCACACAAGCAGTTATGTAGGCGACCATTATCGATTGTCGCACCCTACAGTGCTTTCACTGCATATGCAGTCGTTGCCTATGATTGGTCTAACGATTATCGAAGGTTTTTGCCCTCAACAATACTCTTGTCAACAACAAGCTATTAACAGTGGTCCACATATCAAGCACGAGGAACCTCACATTGCCCGTAAGCAGATGATAAAATGAACAAAATAAGAAAATAAATCGATAATATAAATAGATCATTTAAGCATAGTAATGAAAATCATATAACACTTTTTCACAAACAAGGGTGCTAATAAACAGATCTAAATATAAAATAGATCTAAAATATTTTTATGATTTAAAGTATTTAATTTTAAAATATGACTCTGATACCAATTGTAAGCATAAAAACCATCATTATGTAATTATGTAAAAAACTTTAATGTCATAAAGTAAAATTAAAATAATAATAGTTTAAATTTATGATGTATATCTTTTTAATGCTATTCAAAAAGTTTTTATTTGATTTGTAAATACACTATCATCGCATTCGATACGTAAGGAGAACTAGACCGCTATGAGAGATGGATTAGAGACAAAAAGGAGATGAAAAAAGATATATAATATTTCAATAATGATTGATTCATGAGATTAAGGAGAGATAAGACAAGATCTATAATTTTTTAATAATATCACATATCCTTATTTAATCCCTAAGAGGTTTTATCTTTTTATAAGCTAGCAGGGTGTCTACAATAAATAAATAGAAAGCCCCATTCATTAAGATTATCTTGTAAGAAATTCTATCATAATTATTTTTTTTTATCAATAATCATAATCAGAATCTAATCATATCTATAATATATTTTATTTAATTAAATAAAATTATATAATCTAATAATTTGATGATAATATGATGAACAAGAACATATACGTTGGTCGGGTGCTGACTAGGTGTTGACCACGAATATCACATGGCATTAATGAATGCCACATATCACCAAAGAAACCAACGGTGTCTTCCACTTGCTTTCCCGTGGAGGTATTATTATTCTCTCTCATCACTCAACAAGTGGGCAGGAGCTTCCGACGATCTGCTGGCCACCATCTCCTCAAGCATTACCAAAGCTCGAGATGCTGCGAGTGGCATTATCGAGCCACCCATCACATAAAGCATCTCCTTATCTTTAAAAAGAAGGAAGGAGAAAGAAAACAAAATTATGGTCGTCGGACAATCATATCTTTTCCTTCGTCAACAACGTTGGGTTTGCAAGCATTTTGACACGCCAATCAATCATTTCCCCATGCAAAATTATTCTTCCAAATCACAACCGCTTTGATCCACACACTTGTCGGGACTAAATTATTCAAACTCAAAAAATACAAAAAAAATCTGATTCCAAAAAAACATAAAGAATAAAGAGATTTTTAGCTCATGTTGTAAGTTCGACAAAAAGAATAATCATGAAAGTGCTTATTAGTTTAGCTGAAAAAGACTTTGACAATTCGTTATAAATTCTTAATTTAAATTTCATCTTCGTCAATTTATTCCTTATAAAAAAATATAAATAAAAAGTACGTAATTAAAATATAAAAATACAATTGGATTCATCAATTTCAGAATTTCACTATTAAAATTAAAATCTGTATATTTTATTGATGTTTTAGATATACCAAATCCAATTGGTTCCTAATCCAATCCAACATATCGCATAATATCCTGTACCTTGCACCGTGAGTGCGTTGGCTTCGTATCGATCTCTCCCGCGAAGGTTCCCGAGTCAAATCTTGTGTTGCTTGGAGATTCGTGCATCAATGTCCCGTAGAACATCGTTCAAGCATTGGGTGTCCTTATGACCACCCCCTAAGAGAAGCCAATCTGCCAGAGGTAATGCACTATGATCCACACTGGTCTTTCACCCAAAGAAAAGAAAGGAAAACAAGTGCATGCATGCATGATCTGATCTTTGATGATCCTACTTAGATACTTAGAATATGTACAGGATCCCAAGTAGGTGTTGTGGCTTACACAAAGGAGCTTTTTACTTGGCTCAGACAACTCATTCTGATTAGAAATCAAAGAACCTTTGCTTAAAGTTGCTCATCTTTCTTTTGAGTATGGAAAAAACAACAGACTCGAACTTTATGATTCACAAAGGCAAGCTTTGCAAGAAAATGACAATGGGTAATGATACAGTGTGTGTGTGTGTGTGTTCCACCTGCTTCACAAACTTCACTCTCTCCGAGTAAATTGCAATGATCATGTGTTCTTCCAAGCAGTCTAAACATCTGACTACCAATCAGCTCTCTCACTCTGCCATAAACATGAAACACAAGTCTCTCAGAAGCTCAAGGAAGGTACCACCAAAGTCTAATTGTAAGTACACTCACATGCTCAATTGCAAGTCTAGAGTGGTGCATTACAGAAGCTTGCTCCTCTTGGTTGTTGGCAATTGCATGCTGTCACAATATCCATACCAAGACACAGGTCACATCATCTAAGCAGCTATTCCATGGAGTGAAGTATTACAATAATTGCATGATACCTCCAAACATATACAGAATTTTTTTAGGAGTCTATCAACAAACATGTACTGATTGATAAGGAAAAAAAAAGAGAAAAGACAGACAAGAAAAGACACCAGCTAGCTGTAGTGTATGCCTAGCCAAGTGGAAGCTCCTTGACTAATAAACATCGAGAAAAGAATGGGTTGGAAAGAGGGCATTCAGTTGCTTTCTCATGTCACTGCAGCTCCCTTATGCTTGCAAAAGAAGAGAAGAATTCAAAAGTTGCATTCAAGCCAGAGACTTTTCCTCTGTAAGATTCATTTTTTTTTTAGGCTTTCAGCTCTTAAAGTTGAGACCATACCCAATTTCAGCACATGATAATAGATCTATTGGCAAAGAGACACCTTTCTTTAGCAACCTTTTTCTTCACTTTTTTTATTTGGTATTTGAAACGTGAGGTCAGCCCATTAATGGCACAATCATGCAAGTGCATATATATATATATGTATATATATATATGTATATGTATATATATATATGTATATATATATATATATGTATATATATGTATCTATATATATATATATATGTATCTATATATATATATATATGTATCTATATATATATATGTATGGCTTGTCCATGGAAGTCACACAACGAAGTCACTTGTGTGAAGAATAGGCCAGTGTTTCTTGAGTTGTGGAACGCTGGGAGATGGATGAACTGAAGGAGGGCAACCAGGAAGCTGAAAGAAAGGAAAGGAGGCATGAAAATGGAGTCTTCACATTTGTTGATTGGGTGGATGTGGTTTTGATGTTGCTAGGCACAATCGGGGCGATTGGAGATGGGTGTTCCATCAACTGCCTTCTCCTCTTTGCCAGCAATGTCATGAATAGCTTAGGTTATGGCAAGGCTCAAGACAACCATCCAGATTTCATGCACAACGTCGAAAAGGTAATATGCTCACTCAATTCTTCGATATAGGTTTGCTGATACAAGGCCATGGATATCAAATTTGCTCATAACAGGCATTCTTTTCCTCTTTGCCAGTACTGTCTGTACTTTGTCTACTTGGGATCGGCAGTCTTGGTGGTGGCTTTCATGGGTAATGTTTATGAGCTCAGATTTCTTTTGTGACCTTATCTGGTAATCTGGATCTGTTATATGGACACAGAGCTATGCTAATGGAATGATGTGTGTCTGCAGAAGGGTATTGCTGGAGTAGAACAAGTGAAAGACAGGTGCTACGGATCAGATACAAGTATTTGGAAGCTATTCTCAGGCAAGAGGTTGCATTCTTTGATTCACAAGAAGCCACCACATCAGAGATCATTAACAGTATCTCCAAGGATACTTGTCTCATACAAGAGGTCCTGAGTGAGAAGGTAATCATCGCTCATGAACCCTACCAATCACTGCCTTTCTTTTTCTTCTTCCTGTTTGGAACGATTGATGAATCATTGGATGTGTTCTCGATTAACGGATCCTTTGGGAATGATCTACAATATACATGATCTTTGTTACTCCTAACTGGGAACGATAAATATGATCCTCGACTTCATGTGCTTCAAACAAAACAACGTAATATATGTAGCAAGAACATGAGATAAAAGCTCAGAATGAGCTGATGTAAATTATGTGATCACGCTTCGATTTTTCTGAATTCAGCTGTCCCTTCTCCATGAGCAGGTACCTCTTTTTATCATGCACTCCTCGGTCTTCGTCTCTGGTCTGGCGTTCTCCGCTTACTTCTCGTGGAGACTCTCCCTGGTAGCATTACCGCTTGTCCTGCTTCTGATAATTCCAGGCCTCATCTATGGCAAGTATCTTCTCTACCTTTCGCACAAGTCCCGTGAGGCATATGCCAAGGCAAATGGGATCACAGAACAGGCTCTTGGTTCGATAAAGACCATCTATTCTTTCACTGCTGAGAAGAGCATAGTGGAGAGATATGCCGCTATCTTGGACAAGACTGTGAAACTAGGAATCAAGCAGGGAATTGCAAAAGGCCTTGCAGTAGGAAGCACCGGCCTGTCTTTTGCCATATGGGGTTTTCTTGCGTGGTATGGGGGCAGGTTGGTCATGTATCATGGCGAGAGTGGAGGCAGGATTTATGCAGCTGGAATCTCGTTCGTCTTGGGTGGACTGTGAGTACCTCTCGTTCCTCCTTGGATATATATCTTAGCTTGTTCTTGTTCGATTCGTCAGGCGTCACTTCTCATGCAGATCCCTCGGCATGGCACTCCCCGAGGTAAAGCACTTCACAGAAGCATCGGTCGCGGCAAAGCGGATACTGGAGAGGATCAACAGATTACCTCGGATCGACGCTGAAGACCCCACTGGCATCAAACTGGATGGCATACATGGCGAGGTTGAATTCGATTCCGTCCAATTTACCTACCCATCGAGACCAGACACTGTCGTCCTCAAGGATTTCAACCTTCGGGTCCCCGCCGGAGAGACCATCGCGCTTGTAGGCACCAGCGGCAGCGGGAAATCCACCGCCGTTGCGTTGCTGCAGCGATTCTATGACGTGGATGTGGGAACGGTGAGGATCGACGGTGTGGATATCAAGAAGCTGCAGCTGAAGTGGCTCAGAGAGAAAATGGGCTTGGTCAGCCAGGATCATGCGCTCTTCGGGACATCGATAAAGGAGAACATCTTGTTCGGCAAACCTGATGCCACCATGGGCGAGATTTACGCAGCCGCCATGACTGCGAATGCTCACAACTTCATCAGACAGCTGCCTGAAGGCTATGACACCAAGGTAATCGAGTGCGTCCCATCAAGGATTTATGTCGGTCATGCTATGTTCAACAAGATACATCAGCAATCTGAGACTCTGTTTGCAGATTGGAGAGCGAGGAGCACTTCTATCGGGCGGCCAGAAGCAGCGGATTGCCATTGCCAGAGCTATCATCAAGAACCCTGCTATCCTTCTCCTTGATGAAGCCACGAGTGCGCTCGACTCGGAATCAGAGAAGCTGGTACAGAATGCTCTCGACCAAGCTTCCATGGGAAGAACAACACTGGTAAAACATACTGTTCATCTTCCGAGTAGAACCGAATATTTTAGCATTGAGATCGTAATAGTGCTTGCCATTGTGCTGGGTCAGGTGGTAGCTCACAAGCTCTCCACCATAAAGAACGCAGACCAAATAGCGGTGGTTGATTGCGGCAGGATCGTCGAAATGGGCACCCATGACGACCTAATCAATGACAGGAACAGTCACTACTCGCGACTGGTGAAATTACAGAGGATATCGAGCAATATCGATCAAGAACCAGAGAGCTTTAGGCCTTCTTCTGTCACGAGAAGCAGTGCGAGCCGCCTCAGCCTAACCAGAGCCAGCCCAGCATCCTTCTCGGTGTTCTCCGAAGACCAACCCTCCACCACGTCTTCTTCTCCTGCTCCGTCCTTCTCCAGGCTTCTCGCCATGAACTCGCCAGAATGGAAACAAGCCATAGTTGGCAGCATCTCAGCAATTATCTACGGTTCCATACAACCCATCTATGCCTTCTCGATCGGTGGCATGATTGCAGCATTCTTCCTTCAGGACCATGCTGAGATGCAAGCTATTATTCGTCGGTATTCCTTGATATTCTCCTCCCTCTCGGTGGTGTCCATCATCGTCAACCTCTCACAGCACTATAACTTCGCATACATGGGGGAGCGTCTAACAAAAAGAGTCCGGCTACGGGTGCTCGAGAAGATTCTGACCTTTGAAGCAGCATGGTTCGACGAAGAGTCTCACTCGAGCGGCGCATTGTGCTCGCGATTAAGCAATGAGGCCTCCCTCGTCAAGACACTGGTCGCCGATCGCATATCCCTGCTGGTTCAAACCGCATCCGGCGTGGTGATCGCCATGACTATGGGATTGATAGTAGCTTGGAAGCTTGCTCTGGTCATGATTGCCATCCAACCCTCGACGATGATATGCTATTATGCTAAGAAGGTGGTGTTGTCCAGAGTATCAGTAGGCATGGCGAAGGCCCAGCATATCAGCACTCAGATTGCCATAGAAGCTGTCTACAACCACAAAATGGTCACTTCATTTGGATGCGCAGATAAGGTGCTTGGACTCTTTAAGCAAGCCCAGGAGGAGCCCCTTAGAGCCTCGAGGAAGAAATCATGGGTGGCCGGAATTGCGACAGGAAGCTCGCCGTGCCTTTCTTTTCTGTCATGGGCATTGGACTTCTGGTACGGAGGGAAATTGGCACAGTCCGGTGAGATATCGGCTGGAGATGTGTTCAAGACGTTCTTCATCTTGGTAAGCACCGGCAAGGTGATTGCCGAAGCCGGTAGCATGACTTCCGACCTGGCCAAGGGAGCAACTGCAGTAGCTTCGGTGTTCGAGGTGTTAGATAGACAGTCCTTGATTCCAGGATCTACCAATGTAAGCTCTCTTTTCCAGCCATCTCTCTCTGTTTTCACATCGTGGTTCGACGACTGATGTTAGCGTTCTTCTATTGTCTGGTGGAGGACAGATGGATCGTCAAAGTGATGAAAGGAAGTTGAAGAAGATACAAGGTAAGATCGACATCAGGAAGGTGGATTTCGCGTACCCGACGAGGCCGCAGTGCCCCGTGCTGCGAGAATTCAACTTGGAGGTGAAGGCAGGGGCGAGCGTCGGGCTGGTCGGCAGGAGCGGCTGCGGGAAGTCGACCGTCATCTCTCTGATCCAGAGGTTCTACGACGTCGACAGAGGAGTCGTCAGAATCGACAACACAGACGTGAGAGAACTGGACATCATCTGGTTCCGGGGATTCACCGCGCTCGTCAGCCAAGACCCTGTCATCTTCTCCGGCAGCATCCGCGACAACATCGCCTTCGGAAAGCCGGAATCCACCGAGGATGAGATCGTTGAAGCCGCAAGAGCCGCCAATGCGCACGACTTCATATCGTGAGTCTTCCCGTCGCTTGTGAAGCAGTACGCGCATAAGCTAACAGCTCCAATTTCTACCGATGCAGATCGCTGAAGGATGGATACGACACTGACTGCGGGGAGCGAGGAGTGCAGTTGTCAGGGGGGCAGAAGCAGAGGATCGCAATAGCGAGAGCCATCGTGCGCAATCCCACCATACTGCTGCTGGATGAGGCCACCAGCGCACTGGATGTGCAGTCCGAACGAGCAGTGCAGGAGGCCCTCGACCGGATCATGGTGAACAGGACCACCGTCGTGGTGGCCCACCGCCTCAACACCATCAAGAAGCTCGATTCCATTGCTTTCGTAGGGGAAGGGAGGGTGGTCGAGCGTGGAACCTATGCTCAGCTGATGAGCAAGAAGGGAGCTTTCTTCGACCTCGCTGCTCTATCTGCATGATGCAGGAATCAATACAGCTTCATAGAATGCGATGCATTCAGCATTATTAGGCATCAGCAAATAAACCACAAGAGAGAGAGAGAGAGAGAGAGAGAGAGAGAGAGAGTTTAACGATATGTGATCTGAAATGGTGGATAGTTTCCATGACATGACATGTCTTCTCCAATTAACGATACAGCAAAGGTTTTAGAAGCATGTCATGATTTACTTGTGACTAGTCTTTTCTAAGACTTGACTTAATGGATAATTAAGCTTCTGTTACTAAAATACATGGCATTAAAACCAATGGATTTCCTACATAAAATTGTGACGTTCCAATAAAGCGACGCAATATATATATATATATATATATATATATATATATATATATCTGATGCAGATTTAATGGACGGAGCAATTCTTCTTCCCTTGCGAAATTACATGAAGAAACGAACGAGGGAGGAAAAGAGGGATTTCGGGAAGGAGAGTGCCCAGAAAAGGTTGAAAGAAACACCGATCTTTGCAATCAAGATCCGAGCCAGCAAAGAGAAGGAATCCTAACTGCTACTCTAGATTATCAATGAACACATAGCCCTGTGATCGAGATTTGAATTCGATGGAATTCAGGGTACAAAATCGTGAAGGCAAAGAAAGGGAAAAAGAAGAAACCCTAACCGCAATTCTGTGTAAGGAGGATGACGAAGGGCGAGCCAAGTCCACGAACGCATAGATGAGGGCGATCCAAGAATCGTCGGCTTCAGTATCGGATCGTTGGCGGAGGAGGAGAATGCAGGGGCGAAGGCCGATGGCTTCTGGAGCAACCACCGATGGTCGTTCAGAGCAGTGTCGCGGTGGTGCCGCGAGAATTAAGGCTTTTAAAAACGGGGCCCGCTTACTGCGAACGTTTGGTCCCACAGGTGGGAACCACCGGTTTCCTCCAATAAAAAAGAAGGGATACGTGAGGGTAATGATCGAATGGTCATTGGTACTTTTGCAGTGATCTAATAACCCCGGAAACTTTTCACGGGCGACGTGGTCATTTCGCGACAGAACACGCAACTCATCTCGCGTTGCATGGAATAGATGGAAGGGTTTTTATGACATTTCTATCATCTGAATTTTAGTAAAATAATCAATAATTAACTTTGGGGGAAAGTGACAACAAACATAGGATTGGATAGAATATTACTACATAAACATTACATGTTGATGCTAACAAAATAAGCAATTTACCAGACCACATAATGTGTCACCCTGAAGTACCAGTCCAGTTGAACTCATTCAAGAAACGATACATGCTCTAATGCACATTTTATCGAATACATCTCGTACCGGAGACATACTTCAAAAGAATACAGATGACAAGAATATCTTAATGACTCATAGCACGCCAGAGAGAGTCATCATCTTCATATACACTTTTAGTCAATACCGGGGAAGACGGTTTGTCGAGAACCCAAAGCATTATGCTCGAGGAAGGAAGACTTGACCGACTAATTACCTTCCCTGTACGAGGCCACTGAAGACTTGGCTGTTCCCAGCCAATGTTGCCTCCCACTCGACGGAAGATAACAGGATTTGGGACAGAGAAATCACCACTTGTTTCATGTCTGGTCTTAATATTGGATCTTCATCCACACATTGCTTGGCCAGCATTGCCATCTTAGCAAAAGGATTAGGAATAGTCGAATCAGATTCTAGCATTACTAAAACATTAAATAACAGAATGGTAAAGAATTCATCGATATCACTACTAGTGGTATGTAAACATGTTGGGTCATACTAGTAGTAAGTTACCAAGATGGTGCAACCTCTTCACTAACTTTATAACATATGAAAAATCTAATTAAAGCTTAAGAGAAAAAAATGACTTTCTTTTCCGCAAGTAGAACAGCATATGACAATTTTGTCATAGGAGTCCAGAATAACTTTTCAATCATTAACAGAGTTAATCCTGACATCTACATTTTGATTAACTGAATTTTCACAGATTCGTGCTTTTAAATTTTGGACAAATATGAGCTCTGTAAAACTTAGACATGAAGAAGAGAAACTTATATTAACCATCTAATCAGCTGAAAACACTCACCTTATAGACACAGTCATGAGGATACAGATCCATCAAACTGGGATCGATATAGTCTCTCAGGCTTCCCATGCTCATTGAGTTTGGAGAGTTTCTCAAAGCAGCTAACATCTGGAAAGTTTCAGCAGTTTAGAAGTGGGAGATGCTTAAAAAAGATTACCGCTGGCAGAATCAATGTCAGATGAATAACGTTTTTAAAATTTTCTTTTGGGAAAAAAATTGTCAGATGAAAACACTAGATATAGATTCGACAAGACAGCATGCTATTTACTTGCAAGTAAAACTCTTTGGCAGTTCAACAAATAAATTTTCATGTAAATAAATCTGCAGTTAAAGTTGAAGACCATGTATCAATGTTAACATAAAAGGTCAAAAGCTAGTTAAAACGGGTGATATAAAGAAGCATGATGGAAGGTAAACATTAGAACTAGATGCTGATTTGCAGATCAAATGAACATCACAAGTTTAGGTAAAATATTATTCAGTAAGTACATTAATAAATGCCCTTGGCAACAGATATGCTACTTGGAAATTTGCACTTTGTCATCAGAATTTGCATTTAAATTTCTTTAAGGTAGTCACCAGTTTATGATTCAATATTCTAGCTTTTGATTATAAAGCATTTAACCAGGTTGACAATTTAAATTGAAAAGCAACTTTCTGTAACATTTCCTAAATGACATTCAAGTTTTAATCTGTAAAAGATTCTACGTGTGAATTATTGATTCCTTTTCTACTTGTAAACAATAATAGAACTTGTATCAAACAGATAAATTAAAAAAAATTTGATGTTGGATAATTTTATAAATTTAAATTTTGGAACATCTAAGCATCTGTTGCCAACAGATATTTAACAAAAGGACTTACTATTGATGCCAAAGAACGTCTCTCTGAATTAGATAAAACCATTCCTTCTGTCCTTGTTATTGCTTCTTTGCCTGATATTAGCTCAAAAAGGACAACCCCAAATGCATAAACATCACTTTTTGTGGTGGCAAGACCATCACGTAGGTATCTGCATAAATTATAAGAGGAAGTTACTACTGACAAGATACTCCACGAGGAAATTACAAAAAATGTCTATGTATCTACTTACTCTGGAGCCAAATACCCAAAAGTTCCAACAACTTTAGTAGTAGAAGCTTCTCCATCACCTGTCTTTGCAACAAGTTTAGCAAGCCCAAAGTCTGATATCTGCAAAAGGGAAGAGTTCATGCTATGAATACTTACAGAGACCAAAGCACTGGCAACACCACAATTAAGCCAGGTCAAACCTTTGCTCTGAAAGAACCATCAAGCAGGATGTTGCTTGTCTTGATGTCCCGATGAACATAATGATTTTTGGTATGCTCATGAATGTATTCTAGGCCTCTAGCAGCATCTAGTGAAATTTGAACCCTTGATATCCAAGATAGTGTCGTCTGTCCTGTACGTAAAGAGAAAGGCATGTTGTGCACCTTAAATGGGAAATCATCCAAGTGACAGAGCACAATGTATTATACAAGTGTCACATGATAGATATAAGTATAACTATATAAAACATACATAATATCTAAGATGGATGGAAGATGTTAGCTGGACTTGTACACTAATGTGATCACACAATAATTCTAGGTTGCTTTTAAGCTACTGAAGAACTTATCATGTTCTATATGCAAGTAGAATCACAAAAAAAATAAAAATCACTATCACTTAGAAGCCCTTTACCTAAAGATGTTACATTTATCTGCCTTACTTGAATAAAGCTTAAGTAGACCTTTCTACAAATAAAGCTTAAGATGTTTCATTTGTCTGCCTTATCATGTTCTATATGCAAGTAGAATCACAAAAAAAAAAATCACTATCACTTAAAAGCCCTTTACCTAAAGGTGTTTCATTTGTCTGCCTTACTTGAATAAAGCTTAAGTAGACGTTTCTATAAGTAAAGCTTAAGATGTTTCATTTGTCTGCCTTATCATGTTCTATATGCAAGTAGAATCACAAAAAAATAAAAATCACTATCACTTAAAAGCCCTTTACCTAAAGATGTTTCATTTGTCTGCCTTACTTGAATAAAGCTTAAGTAGACGTTTCTACAAATAAAGCTTAAGGTGTTTCATTTGTCTGCCTTATCATGTTCTATATGCAAGTAGAATCACAAAAAAGTAAAAATCACTATCACTTAAAAGCCCTTTACCTAAAGATGTTTCATTTGTCTGCCTTACTAGAATAAAGCTTAAGTAGACGTTTCTACAAATAAAGCTTAAGGTGTTTCATTTGTCTGCCTTATCATGTTCTATATGCAAGTAGAATCACAAAAAAGTAAAATTCACTATCACTTAAAAGCCCTTTACCTAAAGATGTTTCATTTGTCTGCCTTACTTGAATAAAGCTTAAGTAGACCTTTCTACAAATAAAGCTTAAGATGTTTCATTTAAAAGCCCTTTACCTAAAGATGTTTCATTTGTCTGCCTTACTTGAATAAAGCTTAAGTAGACCTTTCTACAAATAAAAGTACATAGAATTTAGAACTCCTAGATCTGGTGTCTCATACATGTACCATACATGGGGTGCATTCACCGTTATTGCAGCAATACAGTGTAAACCTATTCTTAATGTTGGAGATGTTATCATCAAAATTGCCACAAAAGATGCAAGTTAGCAAACTAATTACAGGAAAAAAATCCATAAAATTTTAATATGGTAGAACACAATATAACAAGGATGATGTCTAAGCTTTTCGTGCTGCAAATGGATTAACTGGTTTTGTGCGCTTAAATTCACAAAACTATTTCCATCTTTCTGTGCACTAAAGGACCATGAAATAGAAATCATACCCTTGTTTTGTGGATCATGCAGATGACTCTTGAGTGAACCCTTCTCAGCGTATTCATAGATGAGGAAGAGCTCATCATCAGTTGCAGCATAACCAATCAATTCTACCTTGACAAAATTGAAGTATAATGCAAAACAAAGATTAAAGATATATAAACCTCATAATTGTTAGTTAAAAAAGCACCAAATACTATGAGCTTTAAGCAGTTTTACCAGACTAGCATGATGGACCTTACAGAGCACTTTCATCTCTGCCATAAATTCCTTAGTTTTCAGAGCAGCCATTCTTTTTATTGCAACCTCCTATACATCATTGTAACCATAAAGAAAGTCACAAACCGGAAATCAGAGATTTTTCCACAGCAAAAACCAAAACCTTACAAACCTGGTCTCGAAGGACCCCATAATACACAGAACCATATTTCCCATGGCCCAGTAGATTTGTATCAGAAAAGTTATCAGTAGAAGAAAGTATTTCTTCATGCTTGAAGACAATAGGCTTTTCCATGTCAAATGCATCACCCACCATACCTGAAGGGTAAGAGAACCTACTTGTGATACTGTGGGACTCAGAAGTAAAAGAAAGCAAGACGTTAAGAAAAATAATGACTTTTCGTCCAATGACATAAGTTATGTTTCAGCCTCTTGCAAGGCAAGAACTTCAAACACACTGAAATATCCTATGCAAACATGTAGCTATATAATAACAACAGACATGCAAATCATAAAGACAACAACAACCATGATAATAGTACCTTAACCAGCAGTTTCCCTAGAAGAAATTTTAGCAAAGATAAGCAGCTCAAATTACCATGGAAATCCTAATTGAAAAGATTTAGAAAGATTGATGCCTGACTAATTTTACAGTGCTTTAATAATCTAAATATGATGGTGACTAATCGATCATCTTTTCCTGTCATTTCTAAAAAGTATAATAGAAAAGAGCCCATTTCAGGGAAGATCAAGATTTTAGTTAGTTTTATGCTAGGTTCCAATTTAAGCCATGTACAATTTTCAGGGATTTACAAAGTTTTCTATATATATATATATATATATATATATATATTAGTACTTCTCACAAGTTGATACCAAACAAAAGCATATCAAACTCATTCTACGGGTGACAAATACTTGAAAAGTTATTAGAGATTCGACTGTTTGACTGATACAAATCAAATACTGAAAAAAGAAGAAACTGTTTGACATAACACATGATTAGAGGAAATTTTATTCCAAATAACCAAATAACCACATATATGACGTGAAATGATATTGATCACAAACTGACCTTTGGGAATGTTGACATGGTGACTTCCTGCATCCCCGGTTGATGATTTCAGATTCCCATATTTACAGCAGAGATACCTTCCTGAAGCACAACAGAAGCTAGTGTTCCGCAGAATATGGAACTTAAGGGACACAGGCCGATCAGGATCTTTTGTTTCATTCCTTGAATTGAAGGACTTGAAAGAAATGAATGAGAACAGTGCCACAATTATCAGAACAAGAGAAACACCCATACTCCCAAAAACCCATCCATAAGGGAAACCAGCTGATTGATGCACAGTCTTGGCTGCAAGAACACAATGGCTCAGGAATATCTTTTAGATTTCTCTAATGGATGTATATGTCTTCTTGAGAATTTAGTGAGAGTTAATCAAGGCTCCTTTTAGTTATCAAATAAGAACTAGGGAAATTGGAAATTATCAACAATTATCATTCAATGGGGAAAAATCTGTTAAAATATTCAGAAATTCTGTGAAACAAATGGCAAATTTATCTACTGCATCTCTCATCAAAATAATTACTGAGCATAAACATGGAAGAATGTGAAACATAATCTGAAATGACTGAAATAATTACCCATTTTAACAGAAAAGAAGATGCAGTATCTCATACCTGAAAATGTGGTCAATGGTGGCGAGAGAGCTGGAGCTGGAGAAGGAGCGATTCCAGTATCTGCAGAGTAAGGCAGGCCAGGAACTACAAAGGGCAAAAAAAACTCAAGGAATGAAGGTGCATCTAACAAACATAACTTGGTTGAGGTATGTAGTATATTCCAAAAAACTGAAAAATGGGTATGGAAAATACATAAAGATTGTTATCATAGGGGATTCAGCAAGAAATTTTTCTTCGAATTTTTTTTTTGGATGCCACTTAAGCAAAAACAACAGAGGCATAAGGTGCCATAGCAATGGATCGGACTCTCGACCTGTGCAAAAGGAATCCGGTAAACACCACAGGTTAGCTGGTTGGATGTCTACAATTAGTACTTTACTCCCTAACTTCCTGGACATATCCAATATACCAAAAAGCTTTCTTTATTATTATTAAGCTGACTTCATCTTCTCCTAAGAGTTCATGCTTACTGAGTACAAGGAACACCAACTCAGTTCAATTATTTGGGGTAATGGCTTTTCAAAATACATCTCTACAAGGTGTAATTGAACAAGAAAATTATCTATCAAATAAAAACGTGATCATCCACCTTAAAAGTGTGGGAAAAGAACCTATTGAGATCGGAAGGCAGCTCACCAGAATTCAGCGGGATGTAATAAACGTCGCCGACGACGACCCCATCAGGACCGGACATCCCATTCACCGTCTCGATACTGTCCATACTGACTCCGAACCTACTCGACAGTGATTCGATCGAGTCGCCGTCCTCCATCACGTAGGTCAGCAGGTAATTCCACAGCCCGCTGGAGCACCCGCAGAACAGGTGCAGGGACACGACGGCCTTGGCCCGTGCGGCCCGTAGGGTCATGTTGGGCAGGAAGGCGAGCCCTTGGTAGGACTGTGCGACCACAGGATACACAGAGCTCACCTCCTCCCGCACCGTGAAGGTGGTGTTGGTGAGGTACTCGTTGTTGGAAAGGCACGAGCAGTTCTTGCGGATGAAGACGTAGCCAGGGCTGCTGCCCTCGTCCGCGGTGACGTCCTCAGGGAAGACGTCGAACATGCTCTGGATTTGGGAGAGGGGGACGCTGCGGCCCGCCTTGAAGGCAAGGAAGGAGGTGCAGACGCGCGTCGTGTCGGAGCAATTGAGGGGCGTAGACGAGGACGCCGAGGGAGCGACAACGATCAACAGGATCGAGACGGCGAGCGCGATCTTGAGGAGATCCATTTGCGCCCAAAATAGGACCTTTGAAACCAACAATTCAAGAAAAATATAAGAAAGTTCACAATCTCAGATTAGAAGAAGGAATTGATCGAATTCATGAGAGACAATTAGGGAAAAGAAAAGATATGGGTTAACAAAGCTCAGATGCAGGAGAAAGGAAGGAGAGGATTGGGTTTTATGGCAGCAGTATTATGGAGGATGTGAGAAAGCTGAGGGTTACTGCGGTTGGACTTGCAGCCGTCACAGCATCTCCCACTGTAACCAGAGAGAGAGAGAGAGAGAGAGAGATCACAAACGAACAGCAAGAGGGAAAGGGCGGGGATTACTTGAGGTACTTGAAATGCCCCGAATTGGTTCAACATATTACGAAACTACTCATAAGTAATTTGGGCATCTTATCGTCAAAGCATGTACGACGATAACGCCAATTATTCCCTCGATTTTGTCGAAATAAATTTAATATTATACATAATTCTCCACTGATATCATTATTTTTCCGTGTATTCACTCATTAATTAAAATTTCTCTTTCCTTCAAGTGCATAAACACTGAATGAGATTATAATTAGATTGAGATGTTGCTTGAATTATGGGACAACATGACATTGGGAAAACGAGGATGATATATACATGGGTAGAATGGGAAATCCACCGTTACGCTCTGACGACACTCTTCGCCTAAGGAATCCAAAGGATAAATATATAAAGGCCAACCCACACAGCTCTCTGGCTCGTGACGAGATCCATCGAACGCAGCACGAAAGCTTTCGGCCGTCCATCCTGCGGAGTTCTCTAGCAGCCCGCCGTGATCGCCGGATTCTGACCCTTGGATTACGGAGCGCGAAGCTCAAAGCACCTCACGTTGTCAGGGGTAGCTCACGTGGGGTCGATACGTGTCGGCCGAAAGAACCTCGAGAGATGCTGCGGTAATAAATGTCATCTTAGATGCCACCACGCCGCTCCTGTTCGGGCGCGACAGGAACCACGTTTCTCCTCTCAGCAAACGTACTGGTGGGTCCCCACGAAATGCGGTACGCGACAATGGAAACTGGGCGTTCCCTGTTTTAACCGTGACACTTGCCGCAGCCAAAAACCGCCCACGTGAGTGGAGATCTTGAGGGACGACCGACGTGCGAGGGAATCTACAACGTTGACGTTCGTGACTCGGAGTCAACACCACAGTAAGCGAGAAAATTTATTGATCGGAGAGGCTACTTAAACCACGAGAACAGTTCCCAAATCGAAAATTACACGACTTTCAAGCTCCACAGGCTGCTTGGCGTTCATGGCGTCAATGATAGGACGTCACAAGCTTTTCATAGATGTGTAGATTTCGTAGCGAAGCCACAACAGCAAGATGAACCGGAAGCCCCGTGGGGAAAGGAAAGCTGAAGGGCGATGGCAGAGGAAACGGGCCCCACATCCCATGCTCATGTGAAACTGTGCGGTCATATCGATGAGAGAGAAAGCAAAGCCATGATGGAAGACAGCAATCAATCTTCCAGTCTGGAATTATTCTCGTTCGTGGCGTACGCTACCAGAGACCGCAAGGCTTGTCATCGGCATCATGTCCTCCACCGCCTCCACGCTTTGTATTGTAATCAACATAAGTATAATGGCTCTCGCTTTCAGTGCAAGTGCTTATCGATCTCAGTAGAGACGAAGGAGGGAGAGTATTTTGCAAGACTGGTGCGTGGGACGGGTTGGTATGAAGCATGTGATGGGTCCTCCCTTGTGCCGGAAGAAACGAGCTGTGGTAGGTAGGCTCGGCCCCCTGGTATTCATAAGCTAATGGATTGCAGTTGGGAAGGGGACAAGGCGTGGGGACGGCGTGACTGTTCTCTTCATGTGGAGGATGATGGCGTTTTATGCGCATTCATTGGGATCGCTGTTTGTACACATGGGTTTGGTAGAGTGTTAAATGTGTAAGAAAGGATATCATCACTTGGATGAGCAACAGAGCCTTCAGTTTAGTAAGAGGTAGTAGCCAAACAGGTTAGTGTAGTGGAAGAAACAGAGCAGAGAGAGAACAGGAAAGACACAGCACATTGCATCAAACACCACATGGGCTAACGGGGAATGCAACGCCCGCGATGTGTTCGGTAAAACGACTCACCGACAAAAGACGCCTTGTGCTCGGCCCGGCCTGGCAGTCTTCCTTACAGCTCTTCTTTTTTTTACATTTTCCGGAATATTACCTCAAATTCCATGTCGATTCTGTGTAGCAAATATAAACCTATAGATGAGGTTAAAATTGAGTTAGACTAATCAGGATTAACAGATTTGAGTTAGACTAATGAGGTTAAAATTGATGATGACACTACTTTGGCTGAACTCACTGTTGTTAGAGTCGTTCTATTGCCAGAATCAACGCCTGGATCCCCAATTCCCCTTCCCCGTGCGCCGTAAGCGAGACATACAGCTGGGCGTGCGCCATCCCCTCCATCAACCCCACCATCGTCGACGCGATCGCAATCTGGTTCCCGAGTTTGGCACTCTGCCCCTTGCCCTGCTCAGCCCTTGTACCTCGCCGTTCCCATGCACCCCGAACTGCGGCCCCAGCTGCTCCGTCCATCTACCAGCGATCTCGGCTGCGAGGGTGAGGTCGCTGGTGGTCATGTAGACGAGGATGGAGCCCGGGGCCAGGCCGGAGAGAGCTCCTTCGGAGGGATCGAGGGTGACTCGGCGGACGTCGGAACGGTAGCCGACGATGAGGAATACGACATTGCTGGCGCGCGCTACGGCAGCGGAGGAGCCGGCCAGTTTGGCACCCCGATCGAGTCCGTGATGCCGGTCCCGATCCAGTCTATCCAGGTCGTGATCGGGTATATGGTCGATCTGTCGAGAGAGCAGCGGCCATGGCGGAGCACCGACAGCGGATCACGGAGTGAGGGCGGTGGAGATGGCGGAGGAACGCCGGGAAGCGAGCGGGCATCGGGAGTATGATCAGTGGCACATCGGTAAATAAAACCTGAACCCATTGAAAGTATGGCTAGTTACATATTATCCTAATTAGTTATCTTTACAATCTCAATATCTATATTTTCAAAAATTATATTAAAATTACGATTTTAGTGAAACATTTGACCTGTTGTTCTAATAAAATCTTTTTATTTTAATTATAATTTTATAAAATTATTTTTTAATCTTATATATAAATTTTAATATTTTAATTTCGTAAATAAAAAAATTGTAATATAACTTTTAAAAATATAAGGATCGAAATATTAAAAATAACTAATTAATCTTTTAAAAAATAATTTTTCATGAAAAATATAATCTATAATTTTTATATATTTAATATATAATTAGCCCATGAACGTATCATATAGTCTTCACAGACTTCCCCTGCGAGATAAGATCGTTGAGGACGTGTCAATCGCTTTAAGATTCGTGCCGACAGTTCAAGTGCCGACCCTTCAACCGATGGACTAATAGATATCGAGTGCAGAGTTGGGGGCCGTCGTCTCCTTCCTCGTGATCTCCACCTCGTGCTTGTTCTCATTTCGTCGCGAGTTACATCCTCTGATATATTCTGTTCTAGCTTAGAAATTTTGTGCTCGATCAATTTATGTTCTATCTCTCCTTATTGTCAATTTCTTTCTCTTTTGGTGCTCGTAGCAGCCTATTTTTGCTGTAGTTCTCCTCTTTCGATTGAAGTGACAGTATCTTTTCCGTGACCAAATTCTTACTGTCGATATCACTGGAATTCATGAAATAATCTAATCTAGATCCATCTTGACGTTAAGTTGGTAGTGTTCTTATTTTTCTGCTTTGTAGAAATTGTTGGATAGGGATACTAAACTGATAAGTTAGCAAGCACCGATATTGCTTATATATTCTTTCCTACTAGTGTAAGAGTTGTATGATCTGGTCATATTTTGTTTGAGCTGTGTTGCTGATACAAATTGTTTCAATTGACAGGATATATAGCTGGGTGTGTTCAAGATGGTGAAGTTCACTGTGGAAAAGCTCCGGAATATGATGGACAAGAAGCATGACATCCGCAACATGTCTGTCATTGCTCATGTTGATCATGGTATGTGATGTTTCTCTTATTTAAAGTAATATTATGGTGTGAAAGGATGCAAAGACTGGTGTCATAGTTTGCTGACAAAGAAAATGAAAAGATGTTCTACATACCTATTGATCATTTTCAAAGAAAAGATCTCAGTAGATTATCAGACGTCTACTTGTACATTAAGAATAAATTGTTGATGATAGATATGATCTCTTTTGCATGAAGAATTCATAATCAAAAGTTACTTTTAGTTTCTTCTAGTTTTATTCTTTGTTTGTAGTTTCTTGTCACGATACTGATTAGGTAAATTGCATTTGTCTAACAGAAGACGATGAGTAATGAGAGATGACAGATGTTTCTTGGAGCTCCAGGTTGAAGGTGAGGAAGCGTATCAGACATTTCGACGTGTCGTTGAGACTGCAGATGTGGTCATGGCTACCTACGAAGATCCCCTTCTTGGTGATGTTCAAGTCCATCCTGAGCACCGGACTGTTTTCTCTGCCGGATTGCATGGCTGGACTTTGCCAAGAAGTATGCAGCCAAATTTGGAGTCGATGAGTTGAAGAATGAGTTGAAGAACACGGATTCTCCTACCTGTAAGCGTTGTCCAACTTTGCTATGAACCAACCGGACAAATTATCGATCTTTGCATGACGGATCAGAAAGAGAGGTGGTGGGTGACATATGCTGCAGAAACTTGGTGTCACCATGAAAGCAGAGGAGAGACAACTGACGGGTAAAGCTTTCACGAAGAGGGTCATGCAAGCTTGGCTGCCGGCAAGCGATGCCCTTATTGAGATGATATCTTCCACCTTCCTTCTCCTGCCAAGGCACAAAAGTATCGTGCGGAGAACGTGTACGAAGGTCCACTCGATGATGTGTATACAAATGCAATCAGAAACTGTGATCAGGACGGCCCTCTTATGCCGTATGTATCGAAGATGATTCCAGCTTCGGACAAGGGCGGATTCTTCGCTTTCAGACAAGTCTTTTCCCGGAAGGCTTCAACAGGAAGCAGAGTTCGAATCATGGGACCAAACTACGTTCCCGGGCAAAAGAAAGACCTGTACGTGAAGAGCGTCCAAAGAAGAGACATATATGGATGGGAAAGAAACAAGAGGCAGTCAAGGACGTGCCTGCCTTGTGGGAATACAGTGGACATGCTTGGATTGGATCAGTTCATCACCAAGAATGCGAACGAGCAGGAAGCCGATGCTTTTCCGATCAGGGCGATGAAGTTCTCTGTATCCCCTGGCGTACGTGTTGCCGTGCATGTAAAATTCTAATCCAGTGATATTTTTATGACACATCTTCTAACCTCTTTTTTCTTTATGTATTTTTTTATCATGTTCAATACAAGATCGGTTCTTGTATCATTTATCGGGACGTCTAATACCATATCTATTCCGATATCATTTATCATGATCAAACTTGATGAGATGATTAACTTAGTGAGTATTAATTATCAAATCAAAATATTTAATCCCAAATACCCCATTGGATAGTTTTTTCTTAATGATATTTCTTATCCGCTTCTAATATGTTGATATATCAGGATCAGACTTGATAGAACAATTAACTTAATGAGAATCAATTATGAAACCAAAATATTTAACCTCAAATTAGTAATAGTACGCTACAATCACTCAATTCAATTCTTCCTCACTGTCGTTGTGCAAATCTTGCTATGCTGCAATCGCCCAAGTGAAGACAACTCAGTTCCTCTACCACAATGAGAAGCTGAGCTACAAAATCCAATCTCCAATGCCCGATCTCATAAGCAGGAAAAAAGAGAGGACATTACCAACACGTATTATGGCAATAAGGAATTCACCGAATGAACACAGAGAGCGAACATTTCTGGCAAAGAAACAGCAAATCCACAGAATTCAAAACTTATTGTATCCCCTCCATTTATTGGTTAATAGTGAAGAGACAATAGCACCATGAAAGAAAGAGAAGAAACGGACACAAGAGGGGCAGGACAGCAACAACATCCTCCATATAAGAGTCTGTTGTGCTTCCTTCTATGAGGTGACCACGTCGTGTTCCCTCTACCATTATATATACTACCGCAATGGTTAAATTAAGATACAAGAGAGAAAAGGATACGAGGTTTCGATGGTTATGTACAAAAGGTTGCCTGAACTAGATACCCTTTTAGGACTCTTCAACGTCTAGATACTGAGAGTGGGAAGCTGCAAGGAGAGCTGCTCCGATACTTGACCCATCATTGGCCAGCTTGATGACAACAGAAGCCGAGGCCTCTTCTCCAAGCATCTCCTTCACCGTGCTTCGCAAGCATTCGCTGAATATGTTGTAGTGTTCATAGAGCCCGCCATCGATGGCAACAACCGTCCTCGGAGTGTCACCACCATCCTTGGCTGCAGAATCACGCCCAATCTTCTTCAGGATACCAACGATGCCAGCAGCAGCCAAGCGAGCCCCACGCTTGGCAATGATGTCGCATGCCTGGACTACCACTTTTCTTGTCTTGAGGGAAGTGTTAGGGATCTGGAATGCAAAGAGAAAGCAAAACACTCTTGAAAAATATGACAACTATAGCCAACCGGCTGCCAAGTACGTACAGTGGGAACAAAAGTGATCATACCCCCAAGAGCTCCTTCAGTTTAGTCCCAACTACTTTAAGATCAGGTGAGTTGTCGTGATGCATGGCTGACATGACTGGGGTCCTGCAAATCTCATCTCAAAAACTTGTTCAGAATGCTCTTGAAAAATCTGGAAGAGACCAAGACTTGACAACATTAAACAATTTTTGATCATAGGAGAGAGCTATAGACCACCAATTCAATCACATATAAGCATATTTTTACAGAATCAATAAAAATTCAACCTAAATCACTGCAACAATCTGCTAGTTATCACAAATTTAGACAACGAAATTAACCAATAAAATTTTCTTGATCTTGCTTTTAAATTTCAGTTAATGGAATCTTCAAACTTAAGAGTTGCAGCTCAGGCATAAGAAAACAATGGGCAAAAAGAAATTTGAGATTCAAATTTTATCTGACCGAAGCCTTGAGATATTTCTGATCTAAGAATATTAAACAAACTGCAATTCACAAATATGCCAGGTTTCAAGAACAACTTCCCACATTCTCAACTTGAGCAGTGTATCTGCCAGAAGAATGAATGAAAGGAAGGAAGGTTCCAGAGAAGATCCCTTAATTGCTTTTATTTGCTATAGATAAAAAGAGGTTGGGAACAGGACCTAAAGAAAGTTCACAGAGAATTGTCATTCAGAATTTGTCCATGACAACTTGGGTATAATAGGTTTCCACTTTCCGGTGAACTGACTGAAACCAGCAGATTTCTGCCATTCTACGACGTAGACCATTTTGCCAATTCAGATAAAAGGAAATCAATTTTCAGTTTAGACTCCAAAATGGCTGAAGCTGATCTGAAACAAACTGTTCTCTGCTTATGTTATAGAGATATTTTATTGGTAAACTTTATAAAGCAACTGTTCCTTGCCTAATATTATTAATAAGTCAGGGACAATGCTTAATATTTGGACCTCATGTCAAACTATGAAAGAAAAAACAAATATTACAGATTAATCAGTAGAAGCATTTCATTGATGTACAATGCTCTAGACTTTTCGCTGTACTGGCTCTTTGTGAAACCAACATCTAATTTGAACGGCTTCATTTTGGGTGTGAAAGTGTACCAGTGATGGTATTTGTAGCATGATCTTTGAAAGACAGCATCACCTGATCTGATAACATAAGCACTTATCTAGAAATGGTAAAATGCTAGATTACCCATGACTTTCTCGCTATTTATTTCTGAACCCGCATAAACTACTCATCTCAGACCCAACTCTGGTACCTGCTTTCCTACCAGCACTTGTCCTAGACTCAACTAGCGAGTACCTTAATCCAGCTTAAATGGGTCATGTAGGAGCAGAATCCGACCCTTTGTCATCCCTACTAGATCACTGTCAGGTTTACATAATACTGCTATATTTATCAAAGGAAGAAAACATATTATGATAGATACCACAACAAATTCACCTCATAATGGAGTGTACACAAGTTGAAAAAACATGGAACACTGAAAATTTTGTGGACATATCAAATATATGCAACTACCACTGGGAACAGCCTGAGAGTGATCCGATAAATATCATATCTAACACAAACCTGAACCAAGTTTTATTTCAAAAATGACAAAATATGGTGCTTACAGTCAATACATATATGACAATTTCTAACTCAATATACTGGATATGTCTGATGAACCAGCCTATGAAGTGACTTCTAAGAAGAGAAACTTGTGTCATGGCCTTGAAGCATTTAGAAGGCTTATAAAAAGAACGTAAAAAACACAGGCAGATTATGTGTGCCATCAGAGTAAACTTCCTTCTCTCCCCTCGTCTATGACTCCTCTCTTCCACAGCCAGAACTCAAAAGGCAAATTGGTCTACTATGCAGGCATATGATATATGCACAATTTGGATGCTGGTGTTCAGCCATTGTTACACCAGTCAGGTATATTTAGGTTCAAAGAAAAAGAAACAACAGAAGCAGAATGGCCAAAACTTTGATTCCAACAATTTGATAAAATTGATGGCACTAAAATCGTTATCTACACCAGTATATTTCTAGAGAGCTTATCTACATGGTCTTTGTGATCCACAATAATTTAGCCAATTAACTGCAGTAAATCTCTCCAGAATGCATTAAATCATTAATGCCTGTTTAACTGAATCTATGCACAAAGTGTAATAATTCCTTGATAACAGCGTAAATTATACCTTAGTATGAATGGGGTTTCAAGTTTTGGTGGAACACTATCTCCGAACAAGGCAGCTTCATTAGCCAATCTCAGAAGCACGTTACGTAAAATTTCTCCCAGATACATTCCAGAGATCAACTTCTCAAAAATCTGTCATGACAAAATTACTTGAATATTTAGCATCTCTACAAATCCTCATAATAAAAAGGACAGTCATCTATATCTACATCACCTGTTCACCAGGGTTTAAGCTCTCAGTATCTAATGTTTGATCATAGTCTGTCGTAGGAAGATGAGATGACCTGAAATTCCCCCATTCCATGTTGATAACCTATAACAGCAAAATTTAAAAACTTAGCGGGAGTCAATAAGCCTTGCCAAGAGCTATATAGTAGGAACCTTGTTTTACTATATGTTGAATCTGCCATAATCAGAGGAGGAAAAAGAAATAACTTTTGAAGTCAGGCAAAAGAGTTTGTTTACCATCTCTCCTGATTTGGGTAGGAGACCATGCCACTTAGGTATCGCATGGGCTCTCTCTACGTAGGCTGCATTTGTACCAGTGCCTAATATCACACCAACAATTACATCATTATCATAGTATCTTGCCCCAGCTAATGTCCCGATTGTATCATTAACCTACATTAAAAATTACTTCCATTGTTATCTCACCCAATGTCATCTAGATAAGACCATAGCAAAAATTGATTAACCACATATTCAAGGAGCCACATATTGAAATCTCAGTCAATTGAGCCTTCATCTCAAACTGGAAGAAGGAAAATAACAAGAGGAATGTACCAGTGCTGAAACTCGCATATCAAGACATTGTCTTTCTATGGCCCTGGTCAATTCCGCCACCACATCTTCCCCAACCTGCATTCAACAACAGCAGCAGCACCTACGTTGAGAAATGATTCTTTTTAAACCAAGGAAGAGATTAAGCATACACATAAAGAAGGGCTGGTTGAAACCTTTTGTCCATTTAAAAAGGTGAACTCAAAAAGCATGGCTTGGGCCACTAATGGCTACTTTAAGGAATGCTAATTAGCACATGGCAAAGAAGATATAATATCTCAAGGAAAATAAAAATCTTCTCAGAAATTACCGTGCCCTCAATATTGAAACCTTTTGTCCATTTAATAAGGGTGCCTGATGCAATAGAAGTTTGCCTCACTGGAAAAGAGAAGGTAAATCCAAGTTCCCTCTGTCTACCGACAGGAATGTGAAAATCTTCACCTTCAGAAGCAACAAACTCTGCTAAAGCTGAAGCAATAAAATCAAACAGTTCCTGAAAATCATACTCAGATTTTAACAAAGTTAGGTACCGCCAGATATATAATATGGATTAAAAGCATAACAACCAAACACTTCACTCACATCTGAGCCTCCAACCATTAAATGGGGTGGAATTGAAACCTCCTTAGGTTCTTTCTTGACAACACGCTGTTCCTTTCCTCCTAGTTGTACACGCAAGACACGGAAGTTGGTTCCTCCAAGGTCTAAAGCATAAAACAATCCTGTCTCATCCCTGTGAAAGTAGTGTTCTAGGTGTCAAAGTTATAATTTTAGAGTATAGATGCAAATCTATAGTGTGCCCAATAAAGTGTAGAAACAATATAATCCCATGCTCTAAGTTCATTTTTGAGAAGTGTTTTTCTTTGTATATATAGAGCAGTAAACAAATGTGAAAATGTTACATGTAATTACATAAACTACCTAAGTTTTACATCCCAAATGACAAGTCTGAAGCAATGTCTATTTCTTTATAAAAGATAATCCATTTCTAACATACTGTGAAAATCTTATTGTTCTCATGAACAACTTGCAAATACCATATGCATAATAAACAACAATGTCTTTTGAATATCCCAAACTCCATATGCATACTTACAGAAATTGTTAACGTGGTTCCTCCCAAACTAAAATTGAAACTTCTCTTTTCAATAAAACAAACTATTCCTTGATAACACCGAATGGAATGCTTGAAAAGGTAGCTTCAGCCAACCAAAAGTCCTATGCCAATGCTTGTGTAGCCTTAACATCAGAATGCATGACATGGGTGAGAAATTAAAACAATCCATCTACTTGAACTTCAACTGCTCAGTTGAGACTTAAAATAGTCTATCTAATCAAAGTTACACTGATCTAGAACTAAATGTTATGTCAACACTACATGGTGCTTGAATGCCATCCTAGCAACTAATGTTTGAAAAACATCAAGGACTCTGAGACCCAGAGACCAGGAGATAGCTGCAAAATGGCAACTTCAGCCAGGTTTTCCCAAAGAGTGAAACCTAAGTTTTTTCTCTCTTAAAACTACCAAGATAGATAAGTTCAAGAGCTGGCAAAGCTAATTTATGAGGAAAATGTCAGCTGATGCAAAATAAAATGAGGTATGCAATGGATCAATTATTATAAGAATTCCACCATTACAAAATGTCATCTGGCCCTGACATCAACCTTATTGTGCTCATCCCAACCGCCTAGGGTAGCCTGCAGATGGATAATGGGCCGCTCGATTGTGGCTGGAATTCTATTCATATAGTTGTTGCTTTCTCAATGAGGCATAAAATTGGAGCATAGGAAGCAGGAGCCCTAGTCATATAGTGGATTATGCTTGTTATAGAGATGCAGGGCTAACAAAAGGAATATGGAGATATATAAATCCATGTTTAGGAAAAGAATATAATAAAATAATACTGCTATTCTAGGAAACATATTACAAGTAAATAATTAGTAACGAACCAAAAAAAATTACAACCAAAAAGGAATGGCTCAAATCTATGCTAAGAGTATATAAAGCATCGTCTAGCTATGTGTACCATATTTTCTTCTAAGTTTCACTTTTAATAGCATGATCTTGTGTAACTTTATGGTAATATTTGTAGGCCAGCCCATCCGTATATAAAAATGCCCCTTTCATGATATATGTGACATGGGAACCTCTAGTAAAGGCAGCCTTATGCACTCAAAGATTGAGAAAAGAACAAAGTTCATGTCACTGCATGCAAACCAGGATTTAAGAGTCAAATAATGCATTTGACATCAATATCGTCCCATGTTTACAGTAGAAAAAGGATCACTTTTACGGTTGGTTCTACTTGAACTATTGGATTCTAACCTGATCTGAGGTAGTTGTCATGGAAAATTAAATGGCTGACCCATCTTGAGTGAACTGAGATTATGAGACAGGAGCTGTTTTTACACAGTTAAGGGTGAAAGGCAGAAGGTCACTTAATGTACAAATAAGATATAGAACGAACTCCACTGGCTCAAGGCATAACATCCAACAAAATGTACAAATAACCTGCCATAAGCCAAATTAAAAAGAACACCAACCAAGAGATGTCCTAGAATAGTTCATTCAGACTATAATCATGAGAAATATATTAATGTCGGAGCAATTATTTGAAAAAGCAACAAAAAGAGATGCTATTTTCTGATTTTTTTCATTTTACATTATATATATACTGTATATGTATATATATATATATATATATATATAGATATATATATATATATAGATATATATATATATATATATATATATATATATATATATATATATATATATATATGTATATGTATGTATATGTGTGTATATATATATATATGTGTGTGTGCATATATATATATATATATATATAAACACACACATATAGGTGGTGTGGTTAGGCGAGATGTGTATCGTCCCAAAGTCAACCATTCATAATCCGGGCACAAAAGAGAGGTAACATATATGGAGGAAGCAGAAACGCATCTGCAGTACAAAAGAACAAAAACGTAGGACCTAATGAGCGCAAGGAAATACTTTTCAGGTTGCTCAGAAATCCAAGAATTAAAATATTTTCATCAGATATGTAGTTGAGTGGCCATGAAAAAGGAAAGAAATTAAGAAGCAACAAAGATATCAAGAACAACTGCGAATTGCCTGTTAGGACAGGAGCCGTGAAGAAGGGAGAAAGAGATATCAAGAAAAAATGATCCTTGCAATCAAAACCAAAACTCTTATTGCCAGAGAAGACACAATAGGCATATTCACAATCACAACACAAGCTGGGCAAGGCCCCCACCTTAACCCCCACACCCTATGAATCCAAGTACGATCTAGATATGCAAGCAGGAATTTACTTAAATTATTGATGTCACGACCAAATAACAAGCCACAATTTCAAGAATCCGATGAGAAATGCAGCTGGATTTCAAGAATCGGTTGAAGAAATTATGCTCCTTTTCATCTGATGAGGAGAAAGATGGGCGGTACCCGGTGGGGAGCTTGTCGACGTAGCTGATGAGCATCTTGAGCTTGCTCCCGCCCTCGGAGGCGAGCCCGGCGTGCATCTCCACCATCATCGCGTCGGCCACCTGCCGCAGCTTCCCCAGGGGCGTGGCGCACCGCTCTTCGAGCTCCTTGAGCAGGGCCGCGGCACGCGCGCACCGGCCCGAGCTCCGCATCCGGTGCCGCACGACGAGCGCCGCCACCGCGCACGCCGCCGCCGCGCCCACCACTGCCGTCGTCACCGCCACCTTCCCCATGTCCCTCCCCCCCGATCTAGGATTCCAAGCCGATCCGACAAGCCCCCGACGACGTCCCAACTAGGTTTGCGGGTTCCGTCTTCCAAGATCCTACCTTTGGACGCCAAGAACGATCGAAATTACAACAAGAAGTCGGGATTTTGGAGGAATGTGCACCTCCCTACCCCTAATTCGGATCGCCAAGAGGTGAAAGGAAAGATCTCGGAGACCAGCACGAGACTTCGCTGCATCTGAGAACGGAAGAAATCTGTGTAGAAGATATAATAGAGGAAAAATAATATATTAAGTGAAAACCGCCACTTTGTTCCATTTACAGTTTATTGGGTCAATTACCAAAAAATTCTCAACAACACAATTTTATCCAATGACGTCCCATCATTTATACTATAAATATCTTTTATATAAAAGAAAACAAAAGACAGTCGTTGGTCATCGTTGACTTGGATTATTTGGGTTGAACTACTTAGTATCTTTGACTATATAATATTTAAAATTTTGATTTATTCTTCTTAATTTTTAGATTATCTTTTTTTTTTTTCCAAATTACTTCACTATCCCGATTTCTCAATGATCTCTTCCTACCACTTCGTCGTCACCTCCTGGTCCTCTTATCCTCTTCCTCCCACTCCATCTCCTCATGATTCTAATTGTCGTCGTCTCGTCTCGTCTAGAGCTCAGACCGAGACATCAAGGATAAGAATGTTCTCTTCAGTATATAAATATTTTCATTGGCTGCAAGAAAATCTTCTCCGGGGCTCGTTTCATGTGGTCTCCGACCATATTTTCACAACCAAGTGATCGATTCATCTGGTTGTGATGCAATTGTATAGTTTTTGAGAACACATTTCGTCACAATAGATGCCTCTTATTTTCTAACCTCTTTACATGCCTCTCATTGGATATGCAAAGTAACAACATATTAGTTGTATATTACTTTAACTGATAAAGAAAAATAACATATGTTTTAATTTAACAATCATAGGTGTCTCACAATTATATTTCCTTTTTTTTTTATCGGTACCTGTTATTATATACTTTTATTGATGGGGATATAAACATGAATAACCTTTGTATATGAATAAATACTAGAAGACCATAATACGCAGCGAAATTAAATAAAACCACAATCAAATAGAACACTAAGATATACGTGGAAAACCCCTTCAATGTGAAGGGTAAAAACCACGAGGCAAACTAGAGATAATCCACTATGAGAATAATGAATATACAAATCTCAATCTCTTACCCTAAACCCTAGCAACAATCACAAGAGAATAACTGGGATACAAGGATCACGTCACTGCCAACAATATCTAAAACCTCCCCAAGTAATCACAGCAAGAGTCTACTATAGATTTAATCTAACCTGAGATAAGAATACTACTAGATGATTGAGAACAGCCTCTCTGCGTTGTCCTTGTCTTCTTCCCTTTCTTTCTCTTCCTTTTCTGTCTTGTTTTCTTTCTTTTCTTTAGAATCTCATGGCTATAAAAAACTACCTCATTGCTGCCCTATTTATGCCTATTTTCGTAGCCACCACACCCCCCTAATGTTAATTAGGGTTAGGTTAAGAGAGGGTGAGTTGTGGGCTACCCAAGCCCACTATGGGCTGCCAGCCCAACAACCTCCCCTTTCAGCCGATAAGGGAGGCTGTCCCATGACTCATCAATGTGAAGTCATGCAGAGATGTAGTCTTCTTTGAGGATCAAACTTTTGAAGATTTAAAGAAGAAGGCACCAGCTAATACTTCTGCAGAAGGATTAGCAGATTGTGACCCAATTATTCCTCCAGTATATCAGGGTGATGGGGGAGATGTGCAGGAAGATGGTGTAAAGCCTGACGTTGATCTACCTGCAGGACATGTTGAGCAAGAAGAAGTAGGAGAGCAAGTTCTAGTAGAACCTCAGTTGAGAAGATCTTCTAGACAACGTCAACCTTCTAGAAGATACTCTACATATGAGTATGTGATGCTTACTGATGCCGGTGAACCAAAGAGTTACCAAGAAGCAGTTGAAAGTGAGTAGAAAGAGAAGTGGTTAGTTGCTATGTAGGAAGAGATGGATGCTCTTCAGAAGAACCACACTTATGATTTGGTACTACTACCAAATAGAATGAAGACGTTACCAAAAGAAAGACAAGAGATATGCCGACAACTAGTCGGCATGGCTTCACATTGAGGAGTCATGGGACAGCCTCCCTTATGGGCTGAGGGGGAGGTTGTTGGGCTGACAACCCACAGATTCAGCCCATAATGGGCTTGGGCAGCCCACACCCCCCTCTTAACCTAACCCTAATTAAAATTAGGGGGGTGTGGTGGCTGCGTTTTGGAGGCAGAAAAAGGCACAAATAGGGCAGCAACGTGGGAGAAGAAAATAGCCACGGGATTCCAAAGAAAAGGAAGAAAACAAGGCAGAAAAGGAAGAGAAAGAAAGGGAAGAAGATAAGGACAACGCAGAGAGGTTGTTTTCAATCATCTAGCAGTGTTCTCATCTCAGGTTATATCAAATCTACAGTAGACTCTTGCTGTGATTACTTGGGGAGGTTTTAGATATTGTAGGCAGTGACGTGATCCTTATATCCCAATTATTCTCTTGTGATTGTTGCTAGGGTTTAGGGCAAGAGATTAAGATTTGTATATTCATTATTCTCATAGTGGATTATCTCTAGTTTGCCCCATGGTTTTTACCCTTCACATTGAAGGGGTTTTCCACGTATATCTTGGTGTTCTATTTGATTGTGGTTCCATTTAATTCCGCTGCGTATTATGGTATTCTAGTATTTGTTCATATACAAAGGTTATTCCTATTTATATCCCCATCATTTATATCGTAGCCTAGGGAACAATACAGCTTGATCTTATCTCAAAAGCGTAACGTCGTCCATGTAGATTATTGGGAGAGGAGGCAGATGGAACGAGATCGGGTTGTGTAACGTCGTCCATGTCTCAAAAGCATTTTTGTGGCTGAGATAGAACTTGAATCGTTTCATCTATATCGTATTCCTGCATGATAGATCGATATCGAGAGAGGAATTCTTAACTCAACCCCTCTAATGCTTAAGTTAGTAGTTTTTTTTGTGTAAAGAGTTTGATCTCTTTTCTTGGGTTAGGGAGTCAGTATTTATACCTGCGGAGTCAACCTGAGGGTACATGGGCCATTGATGGCTGTCGATACCTTATTTGATGTGCTCGTACGGGTGGTCGACCTGTATGTTCCCAACAATGTGGGTCGACATGTTCGGACCCTCGCTATGTGACGTCGACCCATATAATCTTGGACAACATGGAGTTGGTCATGCATCGTCCGTCAGGTTGGATATTTTCAAAGACATATGTTAAGTCTTTCCATATCAGTTCCTTGATAACGGTCAGTTGTCAAACTACGCTTATTATTGAAATATTCCCTATCAGTACTTATTTCTTCTTCATCGGATACTATAGAGGTAATATTTCTTAACAATTATGGGTTATATCGGTTCATTTTCAATTCTAGAAACTGTATTACAAGTTGTGGACAGACTGCGGGTGGTCGGTCAATCGTGGACTTCTATATGGTTGGTTTTTCTACAAGCTTTCATTTTCTTGAACAGGCACAGTATTTGACTTGCCATGCATCACATGGCTTGATGATAAATTTGTCTTAATTCGCTAAGAAGCATCCAAACTTTTGATTCTCTGTATTGGTCAAATTATATTTTGACTTTATTTTATTTTTTTTCAAAAAAAATGTATGATTGCCAAATTTGATTAGTGTAGTACTGTGGCACAAAATTGAGATCAAAATATTAAAAATAATTAATTGTGAAATATATTTATCAATGTTGAAACGATATATAGATGATATACTTTTATGTTCGCATGTAATCTTCGAAACTCGAATTGAGATAAATCCTTACGTTCGCCATCGAAGAGTTCAGCTGGCCAGCACTTGGCTCAGCCTGCGACGGAGTGTCACCGACGTGCCTTCACGATGCGTTTCTTTCTCCACGCAGTCCTCGCCGGAACGCAGTTTCTGGGCAGCGAGTGAGCTCCGTCCTTCACGGCAGCGCACGCCAAGGAACTCGAATCGACGTAGAGTTCCACGACTGAAGCCATCCGATGCGGCGTGACAACCGATGATGATCTCGTTGTCGTGATCCATTAACGGAAGCTACCTCATGACTTCCTCTTGGCCTTTGGAAGGAAGAAAACAGAAACCCAATTCAAATCGCCGGTCGGTGTGGCGACAACGCCACGCGTTAACGTCCTCGTTGGGTTCCCCATACGACTCGCCTTTGTCCCGCTCGAAGATGATACGCAGCCGACACGTGCCCGTTGCCCACTGGCTGTCGACCGTTAATTACCCGCCCAAGATTCCGTTTCACATGCCGCCGCCTCTGTTATAAATCCACCCGATCTCCCGACGCCTTCTTCACAACGAGCGCAATGTATGCTTCCTCCGTCTCCCCCCCATCCCACCACCCTTCGTCGTTCCCGGCCCGACTTCCGAGCCGGCAGGCCGGACCGCGGCTCCCAAACTGGCCGAGTTCGATCCGATCCGCCGCCTCGAGGAGACGCGCCTGCTGTTGGCAGTACAGCGGCGGCGGGCTGGTGGACCGGAGCATGATCGTGCTGAGGAAGAGGATCCACGAGATGAAATTGGCGGAGAGCAATTACGAGGCGCCGTCGGGATGGATGGACTGGGAGAAGAGGTACTACACCAGCTACCACGCCGACGTGTGCGAGATCCTGTGCTTGTTGCAGACGCTGCTGATGGGCACACGGCCGGGCGTGGCCATCGGGATGATGGCCGTCCTCGTGTTGAGCGTGCCCACCTCTGCCATGTTTATATCCTTCCATCTGATCGCGGCCGCCAACTCGATCCTCGCCGGAACGCACCTCGGTTGATCGAGGTTTTCGTGTTCCATCTGTGTACTACCGAGTCTTCGTTTGACGATTCTGTAGCATATTTTTATTGTTTCATCGTGCCATGGATACGATCGAATGCTTCAGCAAATGCTAATCGGTGGTCTCCCAACAACTATTGCGGTGGCGCACACAGTTTCGACTGCATCGGCTGTCTGTTTATTTGGCTCTCGAGCGGCGCCGTAGCATTCTTTATCATTAAATCATGTGCAAAAGACCACCTTCATTTACGAATGCAAGGTTGTCAGACTTGTGGATCGACATATATGTCAATCACTGCTCTAAGTTTAACATGAGAACGCATAAACTCGAGCTTTCTCTCGCTAGATGTCCATGTCAGGTGTCGTAGTTGGATGATATGGATCCGAGAACTGGATGACGGTGGAAGCTATGCTGTGTCTCTGAAGTGAGACTGTAATAGTTTATGATGAAGCCTGAAATTTATTTTTTGTTTTTCCTCCTTTTTTACGAATATAATAAATAAATCTTGGATTTGCTAATGACAAAGTGCAATTTACTTAGAAAAGCTTTCTATGATAACGGGGTTTTATCCCTCATATTTAATTTTTATCAAAGGTACTTTTTTTTTTCATGATATAATCGAAGTATCCTTCATAAAATCAAAATATTCGTTGATGAATCTTTTTGACTGAACTGGTTTGTATGATATGAACCAAACTAGATCAGTTCAAAATAAATTAATATTTGATTTGTTCAATTTGGGTTTAGATTGTCCCTTGTTTTTTTTCCTGAATTACATCTCTAAACCCTATTTGACAAATGTAATAGGAATGTCAAAGCGATCACCGTAGTTGACCTTTTTTTGTCATTAGTCATGATCACCGTTAGCATCAAGAACGTCGTCACCCAACGTAGCGGTTAAAGGAGTCATAGTCGTCGCCTTTCCATTGGGCCTTGGTGATTAGAGTAGTCTTCGTCGATGAGGCAGGAGGTCATTGCCGCTATCTTGGTGAGTGTTAGTGGTCGCGATCATCGTTGCTAGGGTAGGAGGTTGGCCTTGCCTTCTCCATGGGCCTCAATGGTCGCGATCAACATCGCTAGGGTAGGACATCATCGACAGGGTAGGACGTCGCCATCACCTTCCCGCTAGTTAGTGTTATACTCGATCACAGCATAACACAACCTAATGGTGATGGTACTATTTATATCCAATGGTCTACTGACTATGGGCGATGGTACTGACCTAGACCAGGTAATAATATTGCCTAAACTATAATACCATTTTGAATAATTTAATTTCTAAAATTATTTTAAAATAAAAATAATGCTAAATATATTAGAATCATATTACGATAGTTATAGAGAAGTTTAGATAAGTTTGGTGAAAATTTCTTAAGTAATACTTCAGTTACACTCGGGTTATACTCAATCACATATTCAAAACATAAATCCTATATTTGAACAGAAATCATCTAAAAATTAAAAGAAGTTAGAAAAAGTGAAACTAAATATTCTAGAATCATATTATGATATTTATAAAGGAGTTTCAATTGGTTTGGTAAAAATTTTTTGAGTTACACTCGATTTAATATTCAAAACACAAATCCCTTATTTGGACAATTAATCATCCTGAAATAATAAGATATAAAAAAATGACACTAAATATACTAGAATCAATGCTAGGATATTTATAAAGAAGTTTGGATATATTTAGTAAAAATTTATTAAGTTGCATTTCTTGTTATACTCCGTTATACTTAAGTTATACTTGATCATAGATTCAAAATATAAATCCCATATTTAGATAATTAATCATCCTAAAATAATAAAAAATGATACTAAATACACTATAATCATGTTAAAATATTTACAAAACAGTTTGGATAGGTTTGATAAAAAAATTTTGAGTTACACTTAATGACACTCGATCATAAATTCAAAATACAAATCTCCTATTTGGATAATTATCATCCTAAAATCAAAATAAATTAAAAAAAATAACATTAAATATACTAGAATCATATTAGGATATTTATAACAAGAGTTTTGATAGATTTAGTAAAAATTTATTAAGTTACACTAAAATTATACTTGAATTATTCACTATCATAGATTTAACCAAAAGTATCCTATTTAGATAATTAGTCATCTACTAATTGAAGGGTGGAAACACATTTAGCTTTCGATGACAAATCACACAAGTAAACATTTACATTAGCATTAAAATGCTTGGAAGAAGCTAAGGTTATAGCGTGAAGTAAGGCAATTAAAAATTTAGTAGATATTGTAAAAAATCAAGATTAATAATTACGAAAATTTGCATGACTTTTGGAAGCTACAGTGTTGCTGTATTCTCATACCTATTGCATCTTTCATTTAGTAACACGAATGAACAGTTCACAAAATTCAGATTGAATATTTTCCATATAAATAAAAAGTTTTTTGATTATTGTAATATATAAGGCAATATAAAGATATTTTTTTCCTCACTATAAAACCTATTTTTGTGCTTCGTGATGTGATGTTGTCATTCCTAATCGAAGAGGAGAGGAGGTTGTTGTTGCTTAGTGATGTTACCAATGAAGCCGCTATAGAAAAGTCGATGCCAAAGAGGAGAGGATGTCATCGACACTAGTTGCTAGAGAGGAGTAATGGAGTCCACCACCGTCATTGCTCATCATGGAGAGAAGCAAAGAAGTTTGCCACCAATTGTAAAGGAGCGTTGATCGTCATTGTCACCTACACTAGGGTTACACTCGTTCAGTGTAACCCTCGTGCAACCCCTCTTTGTCTTTTGATTCAAATCCACATAATCTCAAACCGGACCTGATCCGTTTTGCTAGATCCAACCCGATCGTAATCCCGACCGAACCAAACTAACCCTTGGATTAGTCAAGTTTGAATTAGGTCATCCAGATCAATAAAATTGATCGACATGATTTATTGAATCGGACACATTAGGTATTGTAGAAAAAAAAAAAAAGGCACATGGGGTACCATATGATAAAATACCATTATTAAGAGTTTTTTTTATATAAAATGCCTAAGCTTATTAGCAATATTTACTTGAAAATAAAAATAAATATACGATTTTATTTATTGGAGACTATAAAAACTTTACCAGAATGCCATTGCACTTGGACATAATTTACGTGGATAGAATCGAGACACGTGTACGATTCTAAGTGTTGCATGGATGGATACAGGTGTTGTTGGCTCCACATGTGAATTAGAGGTAATCTAAAGCTTGCGACTGAGCTCTTATATATGATAACGTTACATCATATAATGCTAAAACTCCTTTCTTTTTATGGTAATATATATATGCACTATGCTCGCATTTGTAATGTTTGATAGCTAAATCTCTTACATACATGCCTTGGTGTCGTAAAATGATACTATAAATCTTTAATATACATTGTATAAGTCAAATTTGATCGGCAATCCTATGCAAGTTAATCCGACTAAATCAAATCGATGTGCTCTTCTGACGACAAAAAATGCTCCGAATTAAATTTTGCAGAATAATAAGAGTGCTAAAAGTTATCCGACAGAATTCTCCTCGAATATAATGGTCATACTATAGCTATAGCTGAAGGTGAAAACTAATTCAAATCGATCATCTTTTACACCATTTATAGTCTTCTGAATTGCCTTAAAGACTGACCATTATGTTGGGGGTGATCCATGTCACGACAATGTTGTGATGTGATCCAAATCATTGGGGGGAATTCCCCTGATAAGATTCTATGCTTCACTGTACATCGAACTGTTCGATTCCACAGTTCCAATGATGTGATCCCTCGTCGCCATCTCTCAACCATACAAGTGACTCGCAACTCTCCTACAGACATACCACTGTGGAAACACAGTGAATTGATGCTTCTTGCCTCGGGAAGTTCTTCTTCCAGCAGAGTACCAGTTCGAACTCTGCTGCCCTCCACGATCCAGGCCTCTGTTTCGGAAGTCATTGATGCGGTCATGTGCCTCTACTTGGGTCAACTCCTTGTAGCTTGGAAGAGAAAGAAGAAGACGACTTCTTTGATCCCATCCTCGTTGACCAACGTATTAGCATCACCGCCCACCATTAAAGGTAAGCTACTCACGTCTCTGGCACGATTACCCGAACAGCGCCAATGATAAGCTCGTCTTCAGTTCGTAATATCATCTGACACGAAGGCATGAGAGAAACACCCGCTTCACGCATCCCAAGCTTGTTGTGGTTGGACCAGTCCAGCTGAGTCCGAGAAATAGATTAAGCTTCCTTTGGATCCCTTGTTCTGTAGATGACAAAGTGGAGTGCATGCGTATCAGACGCATGGCAGCAGCCAATGGAACCTACCCTGTGAAAACCCACGTCTTTGCACGTGCCCCGTCCGTGACTTAAGCTCAAGTGTCTTCGATCTCGACACCTCGCAGGAGACGGAAGTGTCTGCGTAGCAGTCTCTTCCGCAAGAGGCTAAACTTCGACTCCGCATTTTGGGATTTGCAATTGCCTTCGTGGGAGCACGCACTTCCGTGTTCCTCTGCGTTACATCATCATCACCAGTGCATCGAGACTCTAAACCACCTAATTGTAGTCATATCCAACGTTTCCCTTCTCTTCTCCCCGTCCAAGTACGTTTACTCTGCACCACGGTATCACATCGCCGCTGGCCCTGTAGTTACTAGTGAACGACTCCTTCCTTGGGGCCTTTACTGCTGCCAAGCCCGCGACCTCTCTGACCAAACCTTATGATCTGAGAGAGAGAGCTCTGCGAGCGAGCGAGCGAGAAGCCTGACGACAAGGACTGCGACGCCAAAAAGGGTAAGATACGGTTCACCAAACCCAGGATCTTTCTTTTCCTTTCCTCTATGGCTCTTAAGAAGAGAGCCAAAGGAAGGAAGCATTAAGTGATGGGGGAGACAAGTACGGCTCATTCTTTTGCTTCATGACCGAGGTCTGTATAAGACCTACGGTAGCGGATCGATCGTTTGCTTCCCTGTTCTTACCGTGATTATTTGCTTGCTGCAAGAAGTCGAGTGATGTGTATGGATCTTTTCCGACGAGACCGACAGCTGCAGAAATGACAGAGACTTGATGTGGTAGCCACATCTAAAGCTCCGACATAGTCGTAAGCATTGGGCTTAGTTTTATTACTTGCTGTCGCTTATCTTTGTCATCGTACGAAGCATTGCCTGCTAAGCAGAGGTGAAAGATCCACGCTTTTTCGTTCTTCGAGGTGCGTTTCACACGTCCATTGTATGTAGTAGTGTTGTGTAGCAGTCTAAGATGAAGGCTACCGCGAGAAAGGAACAACCCATTGATGATGGCAGAGAGAGGACGTAGTAAAAATGTTTTCCCCTTCCTCATGTTTGAGACGGTCCCTCGTTGCCCTCTCTGCTCTTTCCCTGGGCAAAACCTCTATGTTACCGCCATTTGTGCTGATAAATCTGAGTGGAGATCACTGGAGGACACGAAACGAACTTGTAACTTTAGATTCTCCCTCTCTCTCTCTCTCTCTCTCTCTCTCTCTGCAGGAGCTCCTCGGTAATGGGCAGGGCTACTAGGTGGCTGAGGAGCCTTCTTGGGAGGAAGAAGGATCCGAAGGTCCACAAGGACAATGCCAGCACCAATGGCTACGAAATGAAAGATAGGATGCGGTGGAGCTTTGCCAGACCACGGCAAGCGGAAAGCATGTGTAGCAGTCCCGTGTCAGCGACGGAGGCGGCGTGGTTGAGGTCGTTCTACGACGACACCGAGGAGGAGAGCAAGCACGCCATGGCGGTGGCGGTAGCCACTGCAGCAGCTGCCAATGTGGCCGCGACGGCAGCTCAGGCGGCGATGGTGCGGCTGAAAGGCCTGGGCAGAGAAGGAGCAACGCCCTGTAGCAGCTACCAGTGGTGGGCTGTTGTCAAGATCCAGACTGCCTTCAGATGCCACTTGGTAAGGCTAAATCTAGTTGTCTTTGCCAACAGAATCCTCCTTTCATCATCATTTCTTGAGGCTGTCATTGGACAGGCAAAGAAAGCTCTTCGAGCACTCAAAGGCTTGGTGAAGCTGCAGGCTCTGGTAAGAGGCTGCCTCGTGAGAAAGCAAGCAGCCATAACCCTCCGCAGACTACAAGCTCTCGTAAGAGCTCAAGCTGTTGTTAGGCCTCGAGAAGCTCGTGTTCTTCCCCACCAAAGTCGAAGATTCGATGCAGAATTCTGCCATCGGACATCCTTTGTAAGACGGAATCCTCGAAACACATCTATGCTTCATCTTCCATCAACAAGCGTCATCATCTTTGCTCATTCTTCTTCGCAGGGAAGGTTCGATAACAGAGGCGATAGGTGCAGGCACATCGGATTAGAACAGAGCAATGACTTGGATGCAAGTCCAAAGATCCTGGAGATGGACACTTTCCAACTCAGGTCCAAGTCGTTCCGGAGAACAAGTTCTAACTTCGACGAATCTATGGTACCAATTTCCTCTCCACTCCCATTCAAGGTTCCATCTCGACTCTCCATTTCCAGCTGCCGAAACCCTGACAAATCCCCCAACTCCAAGACGGCACAAAACACTCCTCGCCTCAGGCCAGAAACGCCGGCGAGGAGCACGACCGCCGATATGGTTCGACGGCAAACCCCGAGCCCCTCAAGCTGTCCAAACTACATGGCAAACACGTCGTCCTTTGCGGCGAAGGTGAGGCCACAAAGCACGCCAAAGCAGAGGCCGGAGAAGGCCGCCAGCCCGAGGAAGAAGAAGGTCCTCGCAAGCGAGACCGAGTCGAGGACTAGGTCTCCCTTACGAGCACATAATGCGTATAACCTCTACAATGGAACGGTTGGGAAGCTTGATAGGTCTGCTAAGTCATTGAGGAAAGCAGCCAGGGATCACTACATAGATTGCATGTGGTGAATCAGTGGTAGAAACAGAGCAGCTGCTTCATGAGAGCTTCTCTTAGAAATGTAAATGAGGATCCAAGACCAGACAGAATCTGTGTTCCCTAAACTCTTCCTTACCAGTAAATTGTGACAAAGTAGAGGAAGGGATGTGTAGATTCTCCTAGTCTGATTTAAATCTGCTGTATCTTCAACTCCAATCTTCTTTTGTGTGAATCTATATTAACATGCCATTCAATCTTGTCGAAAGAGTAAGCTGTCAAAACATGCCCAGTAGCTTTCTGCCTTGATGTCCTCATCAAGTTCTTTTCTTTCAAGTTTCATTTAGCATCCTTGGTTTTACAAGGAACTTTATTCATCAATCCTTGATTATAAATGCCAGCCAAGTGTAAATGAACACATGCCAAATGTGTGGCCATGGAACAAAAAACTGGGACAGGAACCAGAATATTGTCTTGCAAGGACAGGGACATTGAAGTACTTGGTAGGGTAGGGTTATCATGTTAGCAGAAGTAACATAGGAGCAACTAGAAAATGGATTTGTCTGAATAAACTAAGAACAAGTTCTCTGCTAAATCTCTCTCTAAGGACTGATCAACTAGCCATCTTTTTCCTTCAACCATTTTCAGATTGAGCACAAATTCCAAGCCCAAGAAGAAGTGTGCAGGCAGGCATGGTATGCAATTGCTGGGTAGGAACAAGTGCCAGGCAGAATCTACCATGACATATTTCATAAATCTTTTACAAGTTTACAATGAGAAAATAACTTTCAATACTACAATTTAATCATATTCAGTTAATTCAGAGAGATACTAGGCTTTATGCATGAGAGATAACATACTTTTAGGCACTAAAACATAATTTTATTAGCAGCAGAGGATAAAAAAAAAAGGTAATGAAAGGGGAAGTCATGTCAATATAGTGATATATGAACTTGGAAGTAAAATACCACATTCAGAATATGCTGGACTTATAGATGAATAAAATCAATAAAACATGAAAAACTTGATCACCTAAATCACCATACCAACATCATCTATCGCATAATGGGGTGACTTGCTGCACAAGGGCTCCCAACAATGCTAGATTTTGAGGATGAGCAGTGCATTCAGCTTTGCTCCTGCAAGTAAAGAACTTGTTTATTATTTACTCTACTATGAGTTAGATTAATGGCACACTTAGGAGTAAATGTAGAACATGAATTTACTGCCGAACATTTTACAAAGGTGGTCGGAAGCACTTTTATGCTGTGATGCAGTCATGTCCTTTTCAAGGATGACAAGGACATTCGATCACATGAATGATGTGAATAATGAACATAAAATGCACTAGATAATAAATGAGGCTGATACGATTAAGGTACAAAGGATGTGTCAGCTGATCTTTGAAGAACTATTCAATAATAATATGACAACAAGTGCACAAAAATTGTAAACTTGAGAAGAGAACTTACATTTACCACAGCAAAGCTAAAAATCCAACCACAAAAAAGATTGAATTTCTGCCAGAAACAACCATTAATCCTATCTTTCGCATGCAAGTCTAAACCAAAGGTTGTTCTACAATATTTTAGTCTCATAAAATGGAAATGGAAGTTGAATTTGCAGCTGCAAGGTTTCTTCAGTGGATGGAGGAACAATGATATAATCAGAGAACCAGGTTTTTCTATCTATTTTGTTAATCTTTATTCTCCGATTTTAATTTAAAGCATTTAAGTTGGCTTTTATGCATCTCTTGTGTGCATTTCTCTTCATCATTTGTCAAGTTTCAACCTGCAAGTTCTGCACCAAGATATACAACTTGAGAACTAACCACAATCTCATTCCCCACCTTTGCTTGCAGATCCCTTTGCACATGTACTTGTGTTATTTTGGATATATAACTTCCCATCATTTAAATCTGGCACCAAGAGTAACCTCTGTTGTCTTATCTGATGCATCAAGATTATCCAGCTAACAAGTCAAGAAGATAATATAGACAAAAAAAAAAAAAACTCAATCTCTCTGCTTGTTTTGTCAAAGTCTCTGAGTCCATACGAAAATTGAAAAGGAGGAGGGCACCAATGGGGACTTAGCTTTGAATGAACTCACACCCTACTGCTACACTCTCAGTGATAATGAAGCCAACATAACCAAAGAAACCCCCAAATTAATTGGACAATGTCCTCATATATGACTCAATCAAACCAAGTTTCTTCAATTTGGCAGTATCGATGTGACCATCAAACTTGGATTCTTGCTCTCTTACAAATATTTGTTCTCTGTTGATGCAAATTTCTGGCATCCTTCCAGCCATTTAATATAACCTACAATTGTTACTTCTCATCCCCATTGTGTCTCTATTCAAACATCAATCATAACTTCATGTTTCGTAGGATTCATCTAAAACGCATAGACAACTAATAAAATAAGATGGGGTTTTGTCCAACCTTTTTATCGATCTCCTACAAGCGCTTCCATGCCTTCGATCGCTTGCGCAGAGAGGGAGCAGCCATTGCCTCGTGCCTTCGATACAACGACCGGAACATGAAAGAGGAGAAATCAGAGGATGTGAACTCCGAGGTCGGGATCGGGAACCCTAATTTTAGCAACGGGGGAGACGTCAATCATAAATTTATTCTTTATTCTTTATTCTTATTTTATTTTCTGGCTATGTAAATTTTATTTCACTTGTTTATTTAAAATTTGAAAATATTTTAATTTCAGAATTGACGTTTAATTATTAAATGTTTTTGATAATCGTAATCAGAAGAAAAGACGTCAATAATGCCACGCAGTGACGTAAGAATACGGTAAAACCGGAAGAAAAGAAAATTAATTTTATTTGAAGAATCACGGTAGATTTTTTGTTTTGTGAACACCTATGACGAGGGGAGAGACAACAAGTGATGATGAAGGAAGATGATCACAGTTTGATCCACTCAGACCCATCAATGAAGCTCATGGAGATGAACGGCTTGGCTTCCTCGTCCGTGAGCTCTCTCGACCATGACACCCTTCCTGCGTAGCTCGCCCCTGGGCCCGTGCACTTGTATTGTCCATAGAACACGGTCCTGCCATGAAATCAACACGAAACACCGATCATTTCACGCTTGTGATACAAGACTAATCCAATCTGCGAGTCTCAAACAGGGATTCAGGGAAGCAAGTGCGATACACGTCTGAGAGCACTGGAGAAAAAGGAGAAGGACGTGGATTTCTAGGTGGCTAATAAAGCATTGCACACCTCGGAAAAGCTACAGATAAAGGCTTGAGGACGCATGTTCAAAGGCCGGCCCATAGAGGGGACCGGTTTTAACTGTGGTGCATTTCATCAAACAGGTGGCCCCTTGCATCACAATCGATATGTTCTATCATTTGGATGAATAATTTCGATGTTTCTGTGTTTGATTCCGACTCAGACTGCAGGACTGAGAGTTCTGAGCAAAACCCGTGTGGTGTAGGCTGTACTTCATCGGACGATTCCACCCGGTTGTCAGTGGACAGATCCACAAAAGCGATGTATCACTACGGGTGGTGGACGTACATGAGGTTCAACAAGTACAAGGCATCAATTTTGACCTAAGATATGTAAATGCTTTACGTCGAACACCCTGTGGGCAAACGCAGCTTTGATCAGTCCTTCGTCCCCAACTCTCTCTCTCTCTCACGAATTAATGAATCTAAGTAACAAAGAAATCAATTGAAAAAGTAGAACGAAAGTAAAACAAACGAGGAAGCAAGGGCTTACATTTCTCTGTTGGGGTCTCCCCAATTGTACCACCCTCGGGGGAGTATGATGTCGTCCATGTAAGTGTAGGCGAAGATGACTCTGGAGAAGGTTCCCCACGCCCGGCCAAGGTACAGCGCCCCCGACCCCGTCACCTTGCAGTTCACGAACGAGAACCCCGTGTCCTCCAACAGGCTCATCCGGTTCTGCGCCGTCAAGGCTCCGTAGTTCTGCGCTATGGCGTGCACATGACACCCCTGGTTCGCGGCCCCCCAGCAACAGCAAGACAACAACAGAAAACAAAAACACAGTATCAGAACCTCTTCCTCTTCGACATGTGAACCGAATCCTGAGGCGCAGCGGTGCCTGTTCCTAGGCGCCACCCGCCACCTGTTCGTCCCAACGACCGGTCGCTGCCCTCTTTGTGCAACGTGACAAGCACAAGGTTGCACGCAAAGCTAACACATCCGCGTGCCGCGGTGAAAAGCCCGATTCCAACTTGATGTTTACGGGCGCAAGCAAGCGTTTCACTGTGAAGAGGACAAAGCAGTGCCAAGCACCGAGATAAAGCCAGGTTTGTAAGCCATGCGCCCGCCTTGTTAGGACTAATTAATGGCGGGTGCTGTCCCTGTTTGGAGCAGAGACTCTCAGCACGAGTTAAAGTTGCCGGCAGCGGCAGCAGCTGCTACAGAGGATGGTGTCGGTTGCCACTCCGTGGAGGAGGGAAACGATGGCACAACCAGGGGTGATGTGGCATCTAGTTGGCACGCAACTCCAATGCCACAGCACCCATAAAAAATGCCAATTAGTGATTCAACCCTGCTTGGAGTCGCAAGCTAGAACATTGGAGGACGACTCCATGGAGGTAAAGGGAGGGGGATTAGATCGGATGGCTGACCTCGTAGAGGGAGAGAGCATTTCCAAAGATGAAATCCACGGAGCCCTCGATGTAGCAGTCCTTGTAGTAATGCCTGCCAACGTGATCATAGAGCGTGTCCTGCGCCCCCAGAAACTTGCATCCCACAAAGGCTGCTGTGTCTCCTGATATCCTCAGCGACACCGCCTGCTTTCCCATCGCCCCTGGCGGTGGAACAGGGGTGGTGTTCTGAAACCCCAACAAAGCAAGCAAGAGAACAGGATCAGGACGCCACACAAACTCCATTCTGATGGAACACGAAACACATACCTTGAAAGTGATGTTCCTTGCGATGAAATAAGGAGCATTGACGGCGAAGGTGGCTGAATTGAAGGTCCCAATGGGCTGCTTCTTTGGCCCGAGTGTTTCAGCTGTGTCACCCCACTGAACCACCGTCTTGTCTGCTCCTGCTCCTTGGATGGTGATGAAGGCTCTCATCGGTGACACGTTCACCTTCTCCCTGATTCACGAACAAACAACCGGTGGGTGCTCATTCCATCCACGAAAGCTTCCACGAGGAAAGCGGTGAGCTCAAGAACGTCACTCACGTGTACGTGCCGGCATTGACCTTGATCACAACCCTCACCAGATTGATCAGAGGAAGCGAGTCGACGGCCTCCTGGATCGTCGTGAAGTCCCCGACCGACGGGTTCTTATCGACGGTGAGCGTGTATGAGGGAAACGCCTTGTTCAGCGCCCTGCCGAAGACGCTGTGCCGGAGGCCGCCGACCAACCTGACCCACCGCATGAACTGCTGTTCCACCATCCAGGCGCTCGTGGAGTTCACCGGCGGCGGCGCTCGGCGCCCCGGCCGGAGTCCCTTGGTGTGGCAGTGCACCTGGCCGGAGTCTACCAGCACCAGAAGGATTATGATGAATGCCACGGACTGGAACCTGAACATTGCGATCAGGGAAGGGAAGTGACGACGCTGGGAATGTGTCTGCGGGGGAGAGAAGTAGGAGGAGGAGAGGGGAAGAATTTAAGAGAGATCACGGGTTGTTCCACTGGGAAATAAAAGGAACAGAGGCAGAGAGAGAGGGTTCACAGGTGATCCCTCGACGCAGTTAGGGTGCTTCTTTTAAGCACATCTGTGTAGTGGCGTTGGTCCTCGTCGATCCCTTAGCCAAAAAGAAGAAGAAGAAGAGATAGAGAGAAAAAGGGAAGTTGGTGGTTCGATTTGTGTCTGGGATTTGGATTTGCTTTTGTTCTCTTCTTGTTCTATTCTCCTGCTCGTGATTGTTTACGGAGCTAAGAATGTCCCTAATATATTCCAAATGCTACTGTATGTCGCCGACGTTACTGTTTCCTTCTTGCCCGTTCTGCTGCTGCTTCTTCTGTAGCAGCCCGTGATCTCCCTCTGACCTGCCAAGAACTATCTATGGCATGAGCTCATGTGCTTCCCCTTTCATCTCTCACCACAAGCACTGAGAAGGTGGGCATGCATCCACGACAACCCCAGCCCGAAACAGAGGAGGGAGAGTACGTGAGCTCGGTGGGGTGGTGGTTGTCGATTTGTTTAGATGCAGGTCGTGAGACTCGGCAAGTGTTGGTGATGATGTGTGCTTGTTGTTGCTTGTGGCCATGTCGTCACACGGCAGTGGTGGTGCGGGTAAAGGCAAGGAGGTGGCGGGCGGAAGCCGACACGAGAGCGTCCGAACCACTAGCTTCTTGTGGTTGGGTCTTACGAGCCATTGTGCTTGCACTGTGAGAGAGGCAGTGGCACTTCATGATCATATTATAATAAGTTGTCTCAGTGGTGTGCAGTGTGGAATGTGTGTCCGGTGACTGAAAATTTTATATTATTTTTTCTTCTTTTTGACTAAAAGAAATCTAAAAATTAGGTCGAATTAGAGTGACCACTGATGATTAGATACGAAAGTTAGCTTTAGGGGATAGTTAATGACCAAATTTTAATGGGTGCCTTATCCACTGTGATTAGTAGATGACAACAGAGTAAGCCTATCCAATAACTTGAACTAAATTAATTATCCATTAATTAAATTTGGGTGTAATAAGAAAAGAATATGAGCTTTTCATCACAAATTGAATTATAATCAATTTTTTGGATCAATTACCATTGTTAGTAATTTAAATTACATAATTCAAATATATTTTGGTCCGTTAGTAACTACAAATAATAACTAATAATTATTTTTTTTATTTTGTTAAATAAATAATAATCAATGATTCTAAGGTTAAGTTATATATTTATTACCTCTTATGGCTAATTATATTTAGTATCATGATCTCTACATTTTAAAAAGCTATATTAGGATCCTTATACTTGTAAAAGTGAAACCCCAATTTACCTCACGTCATTAACTTTATCGACAAAAAAAAATCGCATGCATCATGTGCAAAAAGGGGATAAATAAAAGGGGTAAAAAATTAATTTTACCATCCTCATCTATTTCAAATTATTAATTTCATAGGAGGAGAACGATAACTTTTGTAGTATCGATAAAAGGACTTTCCTCCCCTTCGATAGAACAACATATCCAGTAATGACATTGGTGACACACGAGGCTGGTGGCATTCTAAAGAAGATTCAGGCATCGCTTCCAACCTCTATGAAGCGCTATCTTTAATTATACTATCCTTCCCTTCAACTTTTGTGAAGTGCTATCTTCAACTTCGCTCCCCCTCTGGCTTTTCTCTCTTCCGATTACGTTATCTTTTCGGACTATATACCTAGTAGCGACATCGATAGCGCACGAGACTAATGACATTCTAGAGGAGATCTAGGAAAGAATCACAACATGTAAAGCATATCTAATATTATGTCATCAGATATTCTACTACATGCCAAATATCATCACATGTTATGTTTGTGTGATCAACATTCCTTGTTGTCGTGGAGTTACCACTCCTTTCCACCATTTTCATCAAAAATAGTCTTCCATCTCTTTCAGCAATTGGAGAGGCCAACCAGATTACATCATTCCCAGTTATTGGACAAGGTTCATAAGATCTGACTAGGAAAATACAGTGCCATTCGAAGTCATATACTCCAGTCCTTAATAATACTGAAAATTTACCAACAAGTAAGAGGACAAAAATACAAAAGAAGTCCGTAAAGGAGTCTTTGTCTTGCCTTTCTATTTCCTGAGGCACATGAAAAAGAAAAAGATGAGAATGAGAATAGACATTTTCGATATGCTATCTTTATTCCAATCCAACAGGAGTAGGATGGAGCATCATTTCTGGTAGCTCTCTCAAATGGATTCCAGTGTTGGGTTCTTTAGAGTTCTTGGTTTTTCCCATCCACTACTTTGCCAAAGGAGCCAAAGTTGCAGGATGCAATGCATGGTTGGTCTGATCATTATGATTCTTGCCTCACATCGTCGTCCAATGTTGTCCGAGAGATAAAGAACAAGTGGATATATATTTCATTCATCTCAGTCACGAGGCTAATATGACATCGTAACCACGATTGTTGTGATGAATGAGATTACTTTGTACTTGTTTCTATTGACTTCACTCTTTAGATGATCAATATTTGTAGTCAACCCTCATGAAACCCTATAGCAGAAAACACACAGATGAGAATAAACTTTTGATACGTGAGATAGGCTGACCGCATAAGAACTCGTCCTGATATCGGGACTGTCTTCTACAAAGTATAACATATTCATTTTTGTAGCAAATATGATTCTTTTTAAACTAATGGATCAATATGATAGAAGATAAGATTTTTTTATGAGGAAATCTCTCTATTCTATTGAGGAAAATTCTCATTCCTATTGAGGAAAATTCTTTCTCATAATCTGTATAAATAGGAGAGAAACATGTTAATGTATTTATTTTTTTTCATTTCTTCAATAAAGCTTCTTCAATAATTGTTCTTATCTTCTATTATTTTCATCATGGTATCAGAGTAGTGAGAAAAGCGAAGCTTCGCTCTTGCGCATAGCTTTTCGCTGTGACTATTATATGTACATACGTGACTCTAAGCACTCACTCCTCGATCACTGTCGTGCAACAACTCAATTGATCGAATCTAATTTTATTCTCCTCGAGGATGGTTATAATGTTAGGACAAAATAACCCATTAAGCATGATTAATGAATCTCGTTGTATATGAATCCTCTCCATTAACTTGACTCGAATAATCTCAAGCATCGTGATGACCAGCTTACGATGGATGAGCTTCTTATATGGTTGAATTGAAGCTTTCACGTAAGTTATTCATCAGTTGAATATCATAATTTACAGATTGTCTGTTTGTTAACCAAATATATGTATCCTTGTCGATATTTGGAAACATTTTTTACTTGCTTAAAGTCATGCTTATTAGTCCCTTATGCTTTTTTCTAAAATTATTATATAAATATTTCAAATAGTATTGATGCTCAATAAGTGTGGAATGACCTCAAATATATCTTTTTGTTTCTCAATGATGAATGTCCACTCATTTGAACTGCTAATTGAGATATTTAAATATCTGATAAGTAAACTAATTAACCAATTTCATGCATCATTGTTCTCTTTCTTCCCAACAGCAGCCCTGGTTCTTTACTTTGTTCTCTTTGCATTTGGTTGATCCGTTCCCTCTCCAATGAGCAGATAGTGAGGGAAGTGCTGATGAATCACGGCGGCGAGGAAGGACTGACCGCAGAAGCCATCAACGAGCACATCAAGGCGGCCAACTACAGCCTTGCTCCGGGGCACGACAACGTCTTCCTTTACCGTCTCGAGCACCTCGTACAGGAGAATCTCATTACTTGCAGCGACTCCGGCCTATACACCCTCACCGAGCAAGTAGATGCGAGTTCGGTCGACAGGGACGCATCCGCGAAGCACATTAATTTTCACGCCCATGCGCAGTTTGGAATTTAAGATCATGTCTTGTGTCTCTTCCTCATGCCCTGTTCTTACGTACAGATGGTGCAAGATGTGCCGATGAATCAAGCCGGAAAAGGACTGACTGCAGAAGCCATCTCGAGCACGTCAAAGCCGGAGGCAATGACGTTCCACCAGAGCAAGACCAGCACCACCTCGACACGCTCATCCAGAAGAAATTGGTCACTCCAGGCCAGTCCGGGCTTGACACCCTCGCTGAAACAGAGACTTCCAGTGGGCCGATCGCAGGTCCACCGTCACCACTCCACCATCGGTACTTCTTCCTTTGGAATTCGATCAAGAAATCCTTTCTTTATTCTTGCTAACGCACGCCGGATGTGGTTGGTTGATTGAAGATGGTGAGGGATGTGCCGACATGCCATGGCAGAAACGAAGTTCTGACCAAAGAAGACATCAACAAGCATCTCAGGGCGGGGACCTACGACCTTCCGGCGGAACAGCTCGACCAGCTCGTGCAGAAGAATGTGATCGTCCCCCGCCAAACCGTCGTGAACACCTTCTCCGAGCATTTGGACGTGCGCAAGCTGAAGCCGCTCGTCGATCCAGGTCGTCCGATCGACAGGGACGCAGCGAATCGGAGCATGGAGAAGGTCGTGGATCACATGCGCGCGAGCGAATCCCGGCATGGCTTATTACTTCCGGCGGAAGAGGCGGCAGCCCGACCTTCAGAAGGCCGTAGCAGAAGTCCAAGCTCCGCAGTCCCAACACTCATCAGGTAGTAGTGGAAATGATGGCGTTCGACCAGAGTGATGCAATCTGAAGGTGCCTGCCTTCATGGATACGCCTGCGTTGTTACCTGCATGTGCTCCCTATTACAAGAAGACGCATCTACTGCACTCTCTCAGTTCATCTCCAGTTTCAGATTAAAATTTTGGATGGGGAACAAGTAATTTTAGATTAGTTGAAGAACAATAAATTGTATTTAAAGTAAATAATTTTTTTTTATATTTTGATAACGAAATAATGTGATAAAATATTTTGAGTGCTCCCAAAGTTTCTATGTATTAAATTTAGAAAAATTCAAGATATTTTATGAAATTTATGCATCTGTAATTGGCTATCACTAAATCAATTTTTTCTAACAACCTTATAAATACTAAAAATATTTTTTTTTTCCATTGGAGTAAAATATTTATAGAAGAAGATTACTATTTACAATCCTCTCTTTGTTATTTATAATCCTATTTTATATTTTTTTTAAATATTTAATAAATTATCCCTTTACATCGATGACAGTGGGAGTAAGATGAAATAAGAGATTGTAGGAAAAATAAAAAAAGGTTAAAATCAATAATATAAAGATCATAAATAATAAAATAAATTTTTATTATTTTTTAATAGATTATAAATAATAAGGGGTTATGAATAGTAAAAATGAACGTAAGTTTCTTTATAGAATAATCAGACCTAAGTGGTGTTTCTTTCTTATGCTGGAAGTAATCTTCTTCCTATATATACTCCTACATTACTCACCAACCATCGCACTACGCTACCAAATCATCCCGACCTCCGGTGGATGGACACCAGGTTCTTCGACGAACAAGGACGCATGGAAGAAGGCCGATGGATGGACCGCCGCTGCTTCCACGACCAAGCACGCATCGAAGACGGCCATCAGCGTTTCTCTACTCTTACTGACGTCCGATGTTGTAACTGGTTGATCCAAGATGGTGAGGGATGTCCTGACATGCCATGGCGCAGACGAAGGCCTGTCCGCGACAGCCATCAACACGCACCACAAGGCGGGGAAGCACGACGAGATATTCTAGGAGCAGCTCGACTTGCTGGTGCAGAAGAATGTGATCGTCCCGCACCGAACTGTCCTTTACACCGTCGCCGAACATTTGGATGTGCGCAAGCTGAAGCCGCCCGGAAAACCGAGCTTGAAGAAGGTAAGGAAGTGATAGAACAAAAGAGAATAGATTCCGACAGTTGGAGAAGGGAGAGGCAGATTTAGTAGAGATGTATGGAAACCTCACATAGTTATATTTCTTCTCCATATAATAATAATAATAATAATAATAATAATGAATAAAAGAAGCTGCAACAAATCAAGCCATATGAATTAACTTAAACATAGTAGCCATACAATTCAAGCGATCGAAACAGGAAACCAGTAGAAACTGATGCAACCTGTTCAAGCTTCCTCAGAACATGAGGCTCTAATTATGAGCACCACCAGAGAGCGCAGATGACTCCACGCCGGTGTAGTTCACTCATTTCAGATCACAAGCATCAAGAACAAGGAGGAGGAAAGGATCATCGATCAATAAACAAATGAAAGAATATGGGCGATCGATCTCCAAGTCTGTGACAGGAAGAGATGCGAGCGGATCATGAGCCTTTAGAGGCTACAATCTTGCTGGTCTTTGCAAAGCTCCTTCCTCAGCTTCTGGGAGAACAGCTGACAGGCGTCCATGCTAAGATCAATGGCGGCAGAGAGGGCTATAAATAGCGCGACGTCGGCCATGCACGACACGTGCTGCACCCCGACCTGCACCGACGGCTTGCTCGCCTTCCCCTCCCCCTCGACGGTGGATCCCATCACGAAGCCTCCGAGGAATGGCCACGGACCGGCCACCACGTCCCCGATGACGCTGGGATCGATGCAGAAGTGGCCACCTTTGCGGACGCTGAGGGAGGACTCGGCGATGGGCACGCCGCCGATGGGTCCGGTGTCCGGCACCAGCTCGAACCTGCAGCCCAGGGCGTCCACGGCTCCTCGTTCTCGCCAGGCCTCGAGGCGGCCCCACGGCTTCCAGTTGGTGGAGGATGAGGATGAGGAGGAGGAGGAGGGGGGGACGATGGCCCGGAGGATAAGCCAGGCGCCGGGGTCGGATCTGGAGACGCGGTCGGAGCCGGGGGACGGCACGAAGGGCGTGACCATGGACGCGGCGGCCACCGGGGATCCCGAGAGGTCATGTATCGTCACAGTCCAGCCCTTGCGCTGCTCCCTTCTTCGTTGGTTCTTCTCTGCCCCTAAGGAGCCAAACCAGCATCTCATGCTATTGTTGTGGGAAGCAGCATCAGATGGCAGTGATCTGTGTTCAGAATGAAACTAAGCAAATTCTTCACATAAAAAATGAAACCTTTCACTACATATTTGTACTTCTTGTCATAACTATCTCTGCAAATTAAATAACATAACGTTACTTCGTAATCAATTCACGTTAATTTGGTATCCATTTTTTGGTAACATTGTGATTGTTAATATCTGTGATTTCTTTTGATTTTAGAAATATTCATTTACACTAAATTATTTTTTTCCTTTCCTCTTCTGAATTATAAGTTTTATTTTTTTATTTTTAAAAAATGAGTATTATTATTATTATTTGCTTAAATAAACATTAAAAAAAGGAGGAAAAAAGAATATGTGCTGCCACGTACATAGACGAGGATCGGGTGCTCCGCCTACGGTCGATGGAGAAGCGGCAGCTGAAGACAGGCTGCCGAATACACCCGCTGCGGCTGCTGCCGCAGTTACCCTGTATCTGATACACCACCGGGCTGCACTCCGGCTCGCCGCCAAACTGAAACACGAATCGGGGGTCCGGCTCCGATCGCACCACCAGGTGAAGGCGCGCCGCCGACCGCCCGTGCCCCACCATCACCCACCCGCTCTGCGCCACCGTCGCCCTTGCCGGCGCGATCTCCAGGTCCACCGCCACCCGCACCCGCCCCAGCAGGCGCCCCGAGCTGAACCCGCACGTGCTCCCCGTTCGGCCCACGTAGACCGACACGGTCAGGCTCCCCCGCTTGCCCGACAGCCGCTGCAGCGTGGCCGGGTCGAGGCTGATGGCCACCGGTGCGGAGGGGACTGCGGACGCGGGCGCCTCCATCAGATTGGTCGTCGACGTGGGGTCGGCGGCGACGGGGAGAGGGGTGGTGTGGGACGAGGAGGGGCAGTCCTGGAGCTCGATAGAGCAGAAGCATGGGGTGGTCGAGGGGTGCACGCCCGGGCCGGCGGGCCTCGATATGGCCGGCAGCTTGAGCACGAGGGATTCGACGATAAGCCGAACGAAGGGACAAGGATCCATCTCCTTCACCCACTTCTTTCCTCCGCCCTCTTCTTCTCCCTGTTGACCCTTAATAGTGATGTTGTTGATGGTGTGAGAGTCCCTTCATTTGCGTAAGCTCAACCTTGTAATGAGCAAAAATGACGCACGTATATATATATATATATATATATATATATATATATATATATATATATATATATACACACGTGAGACGTCACATACAGGTATTAGCTCCATTTATTGCCACATAATAACCCTTGTCAATGGTCTAGTTACATTATTTTGGAACTATGATATAATTATTTTTAGTAAAAAGAATTATTGTAACGCAGTATAAAAATATTGTAACTTGGTTAGTTCATTTTATGAATCGGTCCATATGAAAAAAGAAGAAAAAATAATAGAGGATTGAAAGTATTTTGGATATTAAGGAAAAAAAAGTTGTTTGAAATTTTTGAATATAGGAGCACTTTTGAGAAAAAAAAAAGCAATCCTTAAAGGATGAATTTTCTTGAAAAATCTCGAAAAAAAAATCCTAAAATATAATGGCCAAAATTCCTGATTTAGGCGATTGCCTTTTTTTACACAGAAATGGAACAGTATAATTAGGTTGCACGATTCCAAGTCAATACATCCCCTTCGTGGAAGTTGGTCCCTGAGAGGTGTGCACCGATCTGTGAGGGAATCCGCCGGAGGCAGAGGCCTCTGGTGATGTAGTGGGTGGCGCCCGTGATGTTTACGGGACATGGCGGGCATTAAGAACAATGTCGCAATCCTCCACCTGTGCCTGGGTCCCCTGGATTGCAGGGAAGATGGCGGGTCCCTGCGGGAAGCATGCAGATGTGGGAGTTTTAATGGTCACTGTTACACGGTGCGTGATCTCCTGGACTTCATTCATCCACCACAACTCACAGCGATCAATGTTTTCATGCTCAATGATAGGATTAACCTACATCTGTAACACCATAAACTTTATCCGAATAGATTTTAGGTATTCTATCCTGCTGAGTTTTCTGCCTCGTTAAAACGCACTCATTTCCCGAGTTCTCGCAGTAATCTAATCCATGAGACGATGCTTTGATGATAAGATTGATTTACGTGTGTGCGAGAGAGAGAGAGTAGGAATATGACCCGAGGGGGGGGGTGGGGGGGTGCGTAAAGATTAGATATGGCTAGGCTGGATATGGTGGGCAAGATGCTGTCTTGGGGCCCTCGACACAGCTGGATACTGGCTGGCTGTGTCGGACCCAAGTTTCCATGTGAGCATGGCCGCATGCCGACGCAGAACAGCGATCCCTGGCGTCCACACTCGTTAAGTCGGACAACGAGGCCGAGGCTGATCTGACGTCGTCGCCATGCGCGACGAAGAACACGATGCACGCCGACATCGTATCCTCCGCTCTTCCGCATGACGGGCATTGCGGCGGCGGCGTATAAGATACATGGTGTACCTCTCTCATGCTGCGTCCTTGGCCTTCGTTCGAACACACGGCGTTGGGATTCACGACGCTTTTGCTCGAAGCACTGCGTGTACTGCGTCCATCAAGTCAAGGGAGCTTCCGATCGGGGCTTGATGGGGAACGTAAGGATGTTGCAGGCTTCTCTTCTGTCCAAACTCCGAACCTATCATGTGTAATGTCTCCAGGTAGAGAGGTCAGATACGGAGAATATGTAATATTTCTATCTATAAGAATTATTTCAGTAAAACTGGATGACCAGTAATACCGAAAATGATTACGTGGTTGATTAAGATTTTAAATTGGATGATCAATAATACCAAAAGCTTTAACTCTGACATTCCAGACTAGGAAAGATCCAAATATATACCTCATAACATGCGAGTGCATCAGACATCCTACTCGTTTTGCGCATGTAGATCCAAATCTCCAGGTTTGACCGGTGCATCCAATCATACATATGCTTCCGGTGGATATCCCTGTTATTCGTCATGGCGCCGACGTACTCTGATGTGGCCTCTTGGAGAAGCGGCTACGTAGGGCATGTGCGATCGTACATCCCCGACGCTGAGCATGTGGTTGGATCCATGGCTCGTGAAATCATTGGCGACAACCACAAGGCGTAGCACCAGTACAGGATAGGATACGCACGCATTCATCTAATGGCAAACTGATTGGGAGGGAGAGTTCCAAGTAGAAGGATGCCATATCATACACGTATCTGCAAAGTCAAGAACTATAAGCAATTCAATACGATGACAATAACAGGTTTTGTCTGAAATCTTTTGGAGCACTATCTTCAATCTAAAGAAATAATCGTACATCTGCACTTACTAGTGTGGGAATTTTAAGAGCAGGATAAGTCTGGAAAACCATTGCATGCTTGAAGGAAGAGATGAGGTCCACTGGATAAAAATCTGTAGCGTCATCCAACTTCAAGAATTGCAGGAAGTTGAGCAGAAACCAATTAGACATTTGTTCGAAAATTTTCTGCACAATGAATTACAAATTGGTAAGATAACAATTTCTATGTGAGTTTAGAACTCCAAAATCTAAAGCTGAAACCTAATTTTCTACATCCACCAGAAAGCTAAATTCACAGAAGAACATAGAGGATTGAATTGGGCTGCAACAATATAAATTTGGAAAAAAAAAAAAGAGCAGTTAAGTTAGAAGGATACCGTCCTTATTATGTCAAACACTAAAATTATGAGAATTCTTGGTTGGAACCCTCAGATAACCACTTATAATCTCAAACATAGTCATAATGCTACTTCCGATGAAGTAGAAATCACCGAAGAATGAACCAGGATTGAGTAGGGTCACCCATCATAATCTCAGACCACACAACTCAATGACAACCACAACTGAAATTTTGTAACACACACCCAAGATCCGATCTGAGCAAATTTTGCATGTTGACCATAACCTGATCCAAATCCTACAATTCGGTTCTCAAGAGACCAAGAGATATCAAGATTCATAATCAATATACATTCTGTTACAACGCAAGCCAAGGAACTCGCCGCAAGCCATACCTAAACATGAGCAACCACTAACAAGGTCAGATGCCAACATGACATTCTTCTCTGACCTAGATTTGCTCCTCCATCAAACTGAGATATGAAGAGGATTACCTATAAATAGAGCCTCCCAAGATGCTTTAAATGTTTAATTACATAGAGCCAAAAATCATCCTCAAGCCTTTCCTGCTAGTTCATGAAAACCAACAATTGCTAGCTAAATCTTATCTAAACATGAGCAAAGCTATCCATAAGAAGTATCCAATAATGTTGACTGTCTATCAGACTAGCTCAATTATTTAATTTTTCTAATTTACTACTACTTCCATTCAAATAATACATAAACTTGAATTTTTGACCTATGAACTATCACACACTATGCCTTAATAATTAGGATGTCTCAAATAAAACAAAATCTTATGGTTAAATGAAACTTCCCTTGAAACTTGTATCTGATCTAGTTTCATCCATCGAATTTATGAACAAGGAGAAGTGAAAATAGAATAAGTAGATCCATCACAGAGGATCTTTTGGTCATCTGAAACTAATTGAACATGAGTTGGAGAGAAAAATCAAGATCTTGTACTCTAACTAGCTTATAAACAATTTCGCTGCTGCAAAATCTCATGTTACTTCCAACAAATTCTTTGTACCAGTATCTAATCCCTTTGTAACAGTTTCATGGCAACCTGTGCTAGACAAATGACTCAACTAGACCAAGCTTTCTTGCCAAGTATCCATCTTATTCATGCTTCAAACTCCGAAAGAGAGTCAATAAACTTCATGCATTATTATAAATCAAACCATATAGGTTTGCGATGTTGAAATTATAACAAAAGTTTGCTAGCATTATAACGACTCAACTAAATAAAGCTTGCTTGTCAAGTATCCATCTTATCCATGCTTCAAACTCCGAAAGAGAGTCAATAAGCTTCATGCATTATTATATATCTATGTTGAAATTATAACAAAAGGTCACAACATTCAAACGATTTACATGATCTGAAGTCCACTCTATGACAAGTTGGCCAGATAAGGAAGCAAAAGCGGACAAAAAAGATAGCATAACATTCCTCATTGTGAAAAAGAAAGCTTTGAAATTTCAGATAATTTTACCAGTATCGCTTCAAACAACAATGAGTATGCATAACATCATACACAATCCAAGTTTTTTGTATCCTTATCAAATTGGAAAACTAGAAAAAAATCTCTACTACGTCAAAATACAAGAAGTATACACTCATCATAACAAACACAATTAGTTTTTGTTTCCTTACACTATCAAGAAATCAGGAGAAACACGTTTTCCTACTACTATGCTAAGAGCTATTGTAGCTACGAATGCTTAAGCTTACAAAAACAGCATGAAGATAAAAAATCTACACAAAGATAATGATGAAGCTCAAAGGACAGAGCATTACTATCTTTTGACCTAAAAAACCCAAAAAGAACGAATTAGGATATTGATATTTGAAACCCACAACAACCGTGGCCACACACCCAGATTTAGTTATCGCCTAAACCAACAAACGCCAGATTCATAAGCTGCAGAGCAGATCCACCAGACAGCAAGAGGAAGCACGGCCACCTGGTTCCAAATGCACGATACAAACGAAAAAAAACAACGCGACGATCAGATTCTTGCATCGAGCAAAGCCCTCCCTAGTCCACCTACCGAAACGAGATGGAGAGCTAGGGATCGGAGAACCGATACCTGGGCACGCAGACGCAGACGCTGAAGCTGCCGTCGAGCCCGTCGATCCGAAGCATCAGACGATCGTCGACGTTCGTTTGCCACCGCTACGGCAATCTTCCCCTCTTCGGCGCGCTCTTCCTCGCTCTCGAGATCGGGGATTTGGTTTCGGGTGTTCGTTAGCGATGTATATAAAGGGCGAGCCGACTCGTAACACGCGGGCGACCGACATGGCGCTTTCGGGCGTTCAGATCAAAATTTTCGAACTGAAACGGGTCAAATCGGTTGACCGACCAAAAAGCCCGGTTCAATTTGGTCTGGTTTAATTTCGAACCGTAACTAAATACCTGAAGTCTGAAAGATCATCAACAAGGAAAGCACAACTGAAGACCACAGCAATCACAGTAAAATTACCGATAGATGATCTATTTCAGCTACTATTAAACAAGAAGCTCTCAGATTATAATGGACCTTCTTAGAAGAACTTCTACTTGTGCTGACTATGTTTGCAGAAAAACTATTCACTGATAAAAAGCCAGTAACACAAAAAAGCTGAAAATTTATAGAACCACAAAAGACCAATGGAAAACTTGCATTCTAATTCAGTCAAAAATGGGCAACTGAAAATGTAAGTATAATCGGTTGCCTATTACACTCTTATATCATCTGGCAGCATTTCACTGACTGCAGGATAAGTTTATTCTCCTCCAAAATGCTCTATTTTTTATTCCTCGCGCACACTCTAATTCAAAGAGGAATTGGCACAAACTCTAGAAAGCACAAACTGCTAGGATCCCGCTGGTAACCGACTGGCTACCGGCAAAAGACATGAAGTAACAAAAGAGGCAAGAAAGCTTCCTCATCACTGTCCCAGTTATCTTATTCTGATTCGGCGCCTTGCTTTTGTCATTACAATTAACCATAAATTCGTTATACCCTTCGAAGTCTGCCTCGGTTACCAAAACTGCATCGCTTCCAGCAGGGCAACTTAACGAATGCCTTGGGTTCCACTCGAATCCACCAGCCACAATATAGGAATCTGCTAGATCATCAGAAGTTGCAAGGGCTTTCCCTCCTGCGCGGGCACGACATGATGAGCTCCTCCGAAATTTATCATCCACAACACAATAACCTTTTATATCATCTTCAGTTACAAGAACTCCATTCGACATGTCTGAACTTTGACTTGCGGGAAGGTCAAACTTGCCCCTGCTAAACTCTTGAACAGCCTGGGCAATTCATATGTACAAAGTTGAGGCAAGAAATAAAAGGTACCTAGCTGAAGTGCATTACAGTTTGTGCGCACTGAAGAATCAAATTGAACCACAAAGTACAATAAACATAGAAAAGCATAAACTTTGGAGCCAAATATATCCAAATGGATAAAGTCAATTATGTTGAAGAAATCCCAGTATAAACTAGGTAGCATCCGTGCACCCCAATTCAGGTACCATCTTAATCTTTCAATAAACCACAAGCATGTAATATACTTATGTCAAAGGTGAACTATATGAAATTCCATACCTGCCACTGTGCAGGAGCCAATAGGACCCGGGGCCTTTTAGATCGCACATATTCAAGAGCTTCCAGAGGTGTCATATTCTTATGTTTAATCTGCAAATATAGAGTAGTGCATGAATTTGAACGTTCGTGTTAGAGACCAAAAACTTCATTATGTTGTTCAAACAGAGCTAGATAGGCTAACTGTCACTGAACTAGATAAGCTAATCTACCCCAATGAAATGCATGATTTACAAAACAATTTATCCTCAAAGGATGATAACTACCAGATAACACAAGACGACGGTGGCACTACGTCCTCTTCCTGCTTTACAATGAACATATGTCATTGTCCCACTGGATGCATTGTCTGAAAGATAGAAACCGGTCTTTATCAAGCTTCAAAGGAAATAAATAAGAAAGATACCCAAACACGGGAACCAAAGTCATCATTTGCCCATACTTTAGAAATGATAGATTCTTGCAAGAGTAAATGGTGATGCAATTTGTGTAATCTGATGTAACAAGATGGTTATGCTATTATAATACATCCAGCAAGAAGTCATAAAATAGACCAAAAATTTAACCTATCAGTCACTTGAAATCTTCCAGAGATTACAAAACTTTTGAGAGTGTAGTGCTCCCACAGTTCAAAACGTAAATTCCACATCTTGGCATTTGGTTAACGACATGAAACCTCACTTTACTTTTCCAAAACATACCCCTGCATCAACTATTTTACAAGAAAACCTTCTGGGTAACCAAACTGAAGCAGATAGTGGAAACCTACCCACACGAACACTAACAAAAATAGACGATATTTCTACCATGATGAACTAAGCTGAAGCCTTATATTGCTAAATGATTAATAGAGCACAAGAAACAGTTTCCATGTAGTTGTGATAGAAAAGACTATGCACAAGGACCTAAATCTCATCGATTGAATGTCCACTAGTCATGTTTTAACCACTATTTTGCCTCATATGCCATCTGGAAAATTAGACAACCAATTTCGTTTAATCTATCAATGAACCACTTATCTCAAGAATAACCAACTAGACATATAAAAGAAGAGCATGTGAGCCTACAGCTAGCCTTTATCTATGTGCTATGTTACTTTAAAAAAAAAACAAAGAAAGAAAAAAAAAAGAAATGAAATAAGAAAGAACAAAGAGTGTTTTAGCTGTTGTTTGAAGGCACTGATTACTTAGCAAACCCTGTTTTAGCTGTTACGATAAGGCCCTTAATTTTATTGCTTCCTGTTGCTTTAGCTATGTCCATATGTAAGTCAAATTATATCAAGGGGAAACAACATATTTTTCTATTATATGATTGGTTGATATCAAATGCTCCAGATGCCATGGCAATTTGGAGATGCATTTTGCAATGAAACATATGAATTTGCTAGCAATATGGAAGTAGGGATGAAGAGAAATCCTTACTATGGATGAAATCAACAGCTAGGCATATGTTCGCAAGAGATGGGGCAAAAAGATAATCTCTTGTAGGAATCACTAGGTGATCAATCCCATGAGCCTGAATGGAACAAAAAAGGAGTAAACAGAAATGCATCACTTCAAATGAAAACAAGCCACAGATACTAGAAACGAGGCCCAAAATAACTTGTTTTATAAACCTACTGCAGTACACAATTAAAATTATATACAATTGAGATAGAGTGATATAGAGCCCCGGATTGTTTAACAGTTCATTTCCTCAACAAGTCTATCAGTTTTCTAATGATAATACATACACCAGGCAGAAAAGACAAAAATTACAATATTTTGAACAGATAGTTGAACCTTACAGAAGAACTGCATCGCACAAAAACACAAATTTTGCCCATGCAAGGATGACCAAAATGCAATATTTACCTTGTACAACTTTGATGGAACCAAAGTTTCATATGGTTCATTCAGAGTAACCACTCCTCGAACTCCAATCTGCTGCAAGCGAGGGACGTCTTTGGGAAATGGTACAGCACCCAACAGTACGAACTGAAAACACACAGAGTAAAGCCACAAAGAGTTTCAAAAGCTCAGAATATCAATATCCTTCAAGTACGAACGAAAAGCAATATCCAAAATCCCAAACTCATATAACACAACCCAACAGAGCTAAGAATTTCAAATTCATAATTGCCGATTTTGTGAAAAGATAGCGTTTTTATGACACTAAGGGTACCAAATTGTGGCCACTGTAGTTGCTTCAAAACTGAATCTCGAAGCAGGAAAACAGTCCACAAATATCAAGATGTGTTTAAAGAAAAGAAAATAGCTACCTGATCGATCTCATCCCACCATCGGAACTCAGCCTGCATCTTGTTCCGAACGACATTGTATACGAGGGTGGGGTAGAAAAGAATCCGAGCTCCCGCTCCCACCAACGCCTTCTTCGTCCTAGAACTGGCGATCTGGCGGTCGCCAGAAGCCCCCGATCCCGCATCACCGAACTCATTGGTACTCATGATCGTACACAAATTGGAACCCTTCTTCGATCGAGATATCCAAGGCTCGGCTCTAGACAAACGCTCGACAACTACTATCGCAGAGTTATAAACTGAGATTTCAACGGCGACAAGCAGAAGGTACCTCGATCGGGAGTTCGGAGAGAGAGGGACTCGACTACGGATAGAGAATCCGCGGAGAAACTTGGAGAAAAGGAGATAAAATCGCTCGAACCACGCGGCAAACCGGGGCCGACGAGGACGGACGAGCCCGGTGACGGACAACGGGCGGAGGGAGTGGCTTATGAAAATACCGATCCATCCCCCCGAAACGACGCCACCTTCCCGGGAACACACTAATTAACCCAATCCACCGCAATAATTACAAGGAGAACTTTGCTCCGCGAGATCAATCCACGGTCGAGATATCCTGGTGCAGGATAATTTCGACGTGATCGCGGGTTCTACGTACGACCTTCCCAAACTGGTACCTCGCTCGGTTGACCGTCCGATCCAGATCAAGCGGCATCGAGTAGGGCGCTTTCTGAAACCGGCGCAGTACGGTCAATTCTGGGCGCCCACCGATACCACCCGGTGGGCCCCCGACGCGGAGAAAAAAGCAGGGGAAGAACCACAGCAGTGGATCCGCCACGTCAAGCAGGATATCCTGTGGGGCCCCCCAGACGACGGCGAGCCCGTCAACGTCACGTCACGACGCAGGTGGCCAATTAGGGGAAGATGACGCCGCGTTGATGGAGCCAAAAGGCGCGATGGGGTGGCGGGCGCCGAGACGGTTTGGTGTCCGTTGCCCGCATCGAGACACTGTGACGCGCCTCTTTCCAACCGCTAAAACAAGTAATCCGCGTGAGGACGTTTGGATCGGCGCGATGGGGTTAGGTGCGCGGCCACCGACCGAGTTGGTGAACCGCATTGAGAGCGATTCAAGAGGGTCGCTGGAATCGGACAAACGGGTCGGCACCCGCAACGCGGACGGACTCGCCGATCGAACGCGGCCGTGCTAAGTTTGGGCTGCACTCTGTCGGCTTGTAATTGAGCTTAGAAATCAACACCTCAACGAATACATTTGTCTGAGGGGATAGTCATAAATTATCATGTGCTAACATTCAGAATATATTTTCATTGATTACCACTAAGACAAAAAAAAAAGGGGTAAATTTAAGAAAAATCATAAAGATTATATTAACAAACACAGGAAAAAATTTGACAGCTCCTAAAGTTGTCAAAGTACAATTAACCTTTGGATTTGAAATGATTGTTTATATCTTTTTGTTCAAATAACAATTAAAGTGAAGCTGAAAAACGAATCTTTTTATGATAAATAGTAAAAAGATTATATAGTACTAAAATAGTATATTTTAGTATTATTTGTTTATATTCATTTTACAAGTTCCTTATTATGGGCACTATTGTATCTAAAATAGTAAATTTTTATTCATCGTATCATTTAATAACTTATAATTAGATATTGTTAAAGAAATATTTGTTACTATCACATTATTCAAGGAAACCTAGATATTGAGTATAAGATGTGCGTTATAAATAATCATGGATTAGATAGTACTAAATTTGTATTCCTTAGATTTTTTAAGCCATCATCTAATAATTAAATAATTGACTGTTATATATTCAAATGGGCTTAACCATAAGAGTGGGGTTAATTATATATTACCTCGTATAATTAGTTATAGAAAGTGAAATATTTAACTTTGTTTCTCCTTACATTATCTATTATGCTGATAGAAATATCATAGGGTTTACTACTGAGTATGTACTGGCTCTGTCTCACTTTGGTTTATTACTGAGCACGTGTGGTATTTTTATTAGCAGAGTCGACGTGAGGGGAAATAAAGTTAAATATTTTACTTTTATAAATATAGAGATTCTAACATAACTTTTGAAAACATAAAAATTAAGATACTAAAGATAGCTAATTGCAAGGGGTAATATATAATTAGTTCACGAGAGTGTATGTGCATCCACATCAGAATCTTTTTCTCGATATACTTGTATTACATTAAGTTAGAAATTTTTTTATGATAGGGTCTCACGGCTTCATAACTATGATTGATTTGATACATTATCAATTGTGAAGCGCTATATACTATCAAGTTGGTTATTGAGAAATATTTACAAAGAAGAAGCTCAATGAGCAATGCTCCATATTAAATCTCATTATTAGTAACTTGAAGCTCATATATAGATGTATACTTAAATATTTTTCACTTTGAGATTTTAAGAATCAAATCGACTCCGTCTGAGTAGTCATCATCAAACTATCTACACGAAATACCTATAGAGTTGAGAATCTTGTGCATCATTTTTTTTTTAGCAAGTTAGCTTTGCTATGAAGTCAGCCAATATAAGGTGATAAGCTCTTCCAATCGGATTGATCATTTGAAGAGTTGACTCGAGAAATCTATATTCGAGCAAACTTGGTGAAAAGATTAATCCGTCACCATAGGGACAAAGTGCACCTAAAAGTAAAAATAGAATTATCTTTTCAAACACCAACTTTTCAAAGTTTGATTATTGGTGTCATACAAATTTGATGAGAAGTTCGATCGATGTGTTAGACTAACGAGGCATCCGAGTTGGTACGATTATTGATGATGACTTGACATTCATTCGTTTATTTCAGACCCTCTTATCAAAATTCAAATCTCATAAATTTTTTTATTAATTATTAAATCATAAGAATTTTCTATTAATAGATAAAATATTTACTAATTATTAAAAAAATATTTTGATTACTTGCTCATATTTAATGAAAAAGGTTCAATCGTTAGATATGAGTGCTGACATGAATGCTGACTTGAGTTGGCAGGCATTTTCTAATCATTAATGAATCATCATCATTAAATTAATATTTTATATGTCAATTTTACTGAATTAGATTATGAATGAATTGATACATGAACCAAAAATCTTAATTATAAATCTCATAAAATTTTGGTGTAACCATGTGACAGTGATTAGATTATGAGATTGCTAAGGAGAATGACGATGAGTTGAGACCTAAAGAATATATTTTTAGAAGCACATTTAAGTGCATTTCCGAGCCATTGGATGAAGACATTGAAACCAACCTGCTGCCAAAGCTAATACGGATGAACATGTGAAGTCCACATCTATCAGAGCTCAGGTGCGGAATGACAATGACATCGCATCTTTTTCGGGACTCTAATCGATTTATTTCTTTTGGCATAGATTGTACACGTCGGTGTTTCTAATTTCATGTAGTAGTCACTGAATCTTATCATAAATTTAACTTTCAATTCTATTATAGTCACAAAACCACCTAATAGCATAATTTTAATTCTCTTCAATATCATTTTAAAATTAAGATATAAATGAAGAAAAAAAATAGTAATCTTAAGAAATCAAGCGGCCCATCAATTTTACTCGATAATAATTTTTAATATGAATATACTATTAGAATTGAAATTGGCACTAAGAGGGGGGTGAATTAGTGCTTTCATAACGGAAACTTCGTTCAATAAAATCGTATTGAAAAGATGTTTAACTTAAAAATATACGAAAGGATAATGAACATCGTGAGAGTAAGAAATCAGTTTGCAATGCAAGCTAGATTTTATAATAGTTCGGTCGTCCCGATCTATGTCCACTCTTGATTCATCTTCATTCGAGGTCATTGGCTTTTACTATCGATCTTCTTTCCAATGGGCGAAGATCAACTATCCTTACAACTCTTTCTCCTTTTCATAGGCTTAAGAGAGAACTTTTACACCTCTATTTTTTAGACCTCACTCCTCGTTTAGAAACCTTCTAACTCTAGGAGAAAGAGACTCACTAACTTTAGAGAGATTATAACTTTTTTTAAGTATATTTTTTTTTATTTTCTACTTAATTTTATATTTTACTAAGTAGAAAATGATGAGGTATTTATAGACCCCAAATGACTTCAAAAATGGAGCAAAAAAAGGTCTCATCCTAGATTTCCTGGGTCCTAACGGTACTACTGCCAACAACACTAACATTAGACGGTACCATCACTTAGATTGGAGGTTTCATCGTTTGACATAGTATAGGAGATAGTGTTTGGGTGGTGCCACCGCTTGATAGCTTGAAAAAGTATGCTTTTGACTTTTCCAACTCATATGTGGTTCCATCTAACCTTGGGTCACCGAATGAGCATTCCACTTGACCCAAAACAACCCCAACTTAGGTCCAATAAATCCCTAATTGAGTCATCTCATGTTATTAATTACTCTCAACTCTTTTATTCATGTATGAGAATCTGAGATGTGCATGATTTCAGAACAGATGCCTGGCCTCTACATGGAACTCAGCATTGGCTCCGATAAAGGCTAATGATTGTTTACCATGTTCGATGGCTTTGCCAAGAAAAAGAAAAGAAATTAGCTTGAGATCAGTAGCCTTACAGGTATCAATTGCACCAAGGCTGGCAAAAGACTTGTTTATTTCACCAGTTAATCCACTTGATGATAGATTCCTGCAGAATATTTCAACTGGTAAATACATTATGTTATACATTCTCGGGATGTAATAGCAATGCATTCATGATCTATAGCTTAATTTTGACACAACTCTCTCTTACAGAAACTCACAGAGTAGTGATCCTTGGATGATTCAAGATGCTGAATCTTTGGAGAACATGGATCTCCCATCCAATTCCTCTTGATCTTATACCAAGCTTCGATCATCATCATGGCATTAACTGATACAATGACCAACTCAGAGGAGAGTACAAAACAGTTATTTCAATTCTTAAAAGCTGTTTGATAAAAATAGAAAAAGAAACCTATGTTGGCATGTGAGCAAAGTGCATATAACCTACCAAACAAAGAAACCAATAGAATTGAGTCACATATTCATGTGCTAATTCTTCTTCCCATCATTGATACCTCTTAACCCCAACCAGTATTATCCTGCTCTGTAAATGCCTCCAACATCAATATATTTATCCTTTCTTTACATTGATGACCCTCGAAATAATGGGATCAAGGATTGATATTCGAATATATGATATATAACATACCTGTGAACAATGTGTAATTTAACTGAAGAAAATTCTGGGTTCATTTAGTTCAGTGTTTTAATCCAAAATTGTGCTTCATTGATTTTAAATTATTAGTGATAAAGGCTTCAAACTTGAGGAACTGAAGCAAAAGAATTATAAAGCTCTTATTATGCTTTTATGATAAATGGGCTTCATTTTTCCATTTTGTTTCTATCACGAACATTATATCAAGCAGTTGAGAGAAAGTCGCGTCGTACCATCCCCGTATCCTTAACTATACGAAAAAATCTCTCTAATCTATTGAAGAAAATCTTCTATTTTATTGACGGGAACATGTTAATGTATTGAAGCATTTTTCATTTTTTCAATAAAACTTCTTCACTTATTCAATAATTGTAGATCTCGACGGCGTTGAGAATCGGCGGAAGGGTGGAGTTGCTCAGTGCCTCGAGGGTGATGTTGTACCTATGGGATCTCTCGACGGGCTCACTGCTATACACGTAGTCTGATTTCAGGTATGGCGGGGTCACGGGATGCTTCAGCCACCGGTACCCGTTGACGTAGACGTTACTGCCGCGACGTGTCGGTCCCGGTGAGGTTGGAGAGCTCGGAAAAGTGCAAGATGGGGTTGTACTCGTTGACGTCCCTGGGGTACGGATCCCAGGAGAAGTCGATCTTGGTGGAGTTGACGGGGGTCGCGGCGGTCTGCAAGACGGCGGAGGGCACCTTGAAGAAGTCCTGCCAGAGGTTGTCGACGGTGGAGCTGCTGGAGATCTCGGTGCAGCCGAGCAAGGTCCCCGGCTCCCACAGGCGGTCATGCGGGTCGTCCGGATACCTGCAGAACGTTTAGCCGTCTACCGATCATCTGCTACGAAGGATGACATCGAAAGCATCATCTGCTCACCTAATGTAAGCATCTCCTGCTCGTAGGTTAATCCGTTTGAAAAGGACCAGACTACGGGAGGCGTTCGCGGCCGGGTAAAGGGTGTCCTTCAATAGCCTCGCCTCGAGCGCGGATATGAACGGAGTTCCGTATCCCGTGTTCACCAGACACACCCAGAGGAAATCAGCCGAGGCCACGGTGATGGCTTCGAGCGTGACAAAGCTGCCGGGGTCGGTGATATTGACTGTCGCCCAAAAGTTGACTCCGAGGTGGAGGTCGAAGCGGAGTGACTGGTTGTTGAAGCCATCGTAGTTCCCGTACACGAACCACGCCCGTAGCAGGTACTTGGAGCCCCGGGTGATGGGCTTGATCGTGTAGCAATTGCGAGTCCCATTGGGAAAGCTTCTGGGGCTCAACCATCACCTTCCCACGCTGGAGGAAACGTATGCGGCGGAGATGTTTCGGTTTATGCCGTTATGTTGGCCTTGGAATTGGTGTAGGTGGAATCGGGGGTGATGCCGCAGTCAATGCTTATGAACCCTCCGAGAGAGAGAGAGACAGATCATTGGGAGATGGTCAACCCATTTTAGATTTGTGCTTTCTTCACAGTCGAGAAACTTAACATCAGCGTGAGGTAAGATAACGGCGGTGGTTTGCCATTTCGAGCAGATAGAGGCAGCTGCATACCAAGACCGTCCGTGGACTGAGTGAACTGGAACGGCGGCGATGGCAAAGCCCAGGAGGAGGAAGCAGTACCAAACTGAAGCCTTCGTCGTGAAGCTGATGAAGCGCCCCCTCGTCTCGGACACTGCCGCCTCTCCCCCCTCCAAATGGAATGCTCGACTCCATTGATATGGAGGGAGGACTGCGACGGAAGCACGGATCGTCCGTAGGACCGACGTGTTCGCACGAACTCATCGGTCATCCTCCTCTCCAACAGGACAGACGCCATATGTACCCGAAAGAGGCCGTGGGGACCACCTCTGGTCAACCCGTGCTCATGTCAACGTGTAATTCGTGTATGTCCCCGTGTGCTCCCGATATATATATATATATATATATATATATATATATATAATATGACGATTTGTTTGAAAAGAGTTTGTTTTTACCAAAGGAGTTCATTTTTTTTTTCAAACGATATTTTTATTTTAAATAATATCAAAGATTATCCCATTGATATCTTTTTCATTAGTTTCAGAGACACTTTATGGATTCATCCAAATGGATGGATCGATCTATACAATAAAATTCATAGAGTTTGCATAGTAATTTGATAATCCAAATGGGGATAAAAAATTAACTTGCTATAATATTTTAGTCACCACAATAATGATACTATAAAATCTATTTAAATGATAAAAAATACTCATAGACTCGATCAAATCAAATATATATATATATATATATATATATATATATATAATTAGTATTGTAATAGTATATAAGCAACAATAACTAAAGAAGTATGATATGATGTCACTTACAATATTTTTAATACATCAATAAAAATAATATAATGTTATTAAAAAATAGTACAATTAACTCAAATGGAATCAAAACACATTAGAAATCACTTGATATGCCATATTAGGATTTAAATAAGTATATATAATAATTTAGGATGAACATCACCAAAATAAGGATAAAAAAGTAGTCTATTATAGTGTTTTGACCATCATAATAAAAATACTATAATGCCTTCTTGAAAATATTGTAAATCACCTAAATTAACTTCTAACCCTAAATACTATAAATGATTCACTCACCCTATGGATCGATAAACCGATCCATCCTTATATATATATATATATATATATATATATATATATATATATATATATATATATATATATATATATATATATATATATATATATATATATATATATATATATATATATATATATATATATATATATATACATGTATATATATAAATATAAAATTTTGGAGTTTGGGTCATTATGGTATTAAATATAAAGAGAAAGATAACAGTTGTGTAAGAGTAAAATATACTTTTCTTATATTAAAGCACCAGCGAAAAAAAAAGGAAGAGAGAGAAAATTATTTTTTTATCAGTATCCGATGGTCCATATTGAATATCTTAATCCCAGTAGGTTTTCCTCCGTAATAGTTATTGCAGATAATGATTGGTGTTGACAATGGTATTTGACTAGTCAATAGATTGAGCGCTCGAGTTGGATGCAGTTCTCATTGTATGTATCAGCTTCATCTTTTCTCATGTATAGATGTCAAATATCTCACTGCGACTATAAGATTTAGGAAAACTAAATGCATGGAGGAACTTTTCAACAACAACAACAAATAAGAACCCATATTTTCTTTTCAATCTGTGCATGTTGCTGTTGTTTTAATACCTGTTGTCAGTAGTCAACTACATTTGAGTTGGCAGCCATAATCTCTTCCTTGTTCTAAAGCATGGTATTGGCTAGATTGCAATCCATAAAGCTTACCGACGACTGCGTCTCATCGAGCTCACGACGCACGTCATGAAGAGTCAGTCAACCCAACCTAACTCTTTCAAGTCTGAATGATACTTGTCACCCACTTAACGTACAAATTCTTCGGCAGGTTTCTGACCATTATATTCATATATTTTTCCCGCGGATTAGTCACAGTACGGAAGAAAGAAGAAAGAGAAGGAGCTGATACAGAAAAGAAAGGTGATTCGAGTCTTCGGCTTTTGATATCTCCGAAGAGCTTATTAGGCTCTCCCAGGACGAGTTGGTGCAGCAAAATGCCTTAAACTGGGATCCAGCTTTGCGATGTGACATGATTACTGCAGACTTGTTAGTTGGTGGGATGCCATGGCCCCAGGGATTTGATTACTCGGGGCATCGTTATGTGCATGTTTGACTGATCCATTCGCCTGCTGCTTGTGTGGGAAAAACCTTCCTCCAGATGAAGAAACTGGCCAAGGGAAGGAGATGCTTCAGGTCGAGGAACATGGCCGTCATCCCATGTTCGATTCTTCTGTCGTTCTCCCTGCTCGCTGTTCAAGTTGGAGGTCAGTTTTCGGACGGTCTCGGTAAGTAATCCTATCTTGCTTCCCGTTTACCTTCTTTCAATACCATGTTCTTTGAATGTAGGATTTCCATGCAATTGTTTACAGGAACTGTTCAAATAAGACATCTTCCTGTAGATAGCAGTAGTGAAACATGGATCTGACAGTCCGATGAAACATAGATCATCTACGGAAATAGGATTTGTAACTAATATCAATTATGGGAGCACCTCAGATATCATCTACGAGAGGCCCTTTCGTACATCGATCTAATGAAATTTTCGGTTGTTGGGTTGATGTGTAGAGTGTTGGGGTTGGTAATTATCTTAGTAGACTTAATTAGATTTTGGATTATTAAGGAAGAAGAATAATTCCTAATAAATAAGATTTATTCCTATGGATAGATCATAAGTTTTAATGTTCTAGTGAGAGGGAGAGATGGAATACCATCCGAGTTTTTTTTTTAGTGGATTGAAAAAAGAGTTGTTTCAAGTCTACATCAGAGAGTATATTAGGGGTTTAAGTTAAATCAAGATAAAATAATTTTTTATATTAAAATTTTTATATAATAAAAAAATAATTTTTTTAATATAAATAGAGAATTATCGATTCATATTAATATTGTATTGACTTTTTGATATATATTTTTATTATTGATATTATTATTTTTTTAATTTTAAAGTCTTTTTTCTCTCCCTAATAAAATAGATCCGATGACTAGAGATTTAATAAAAATATCGTCCATCCGTTATTGTCAAGAAATTTGACAGAAGAAATAGTTTTACTCTATAACATAGGTATAAAAGAATAATCTTTAAATTATTATGTTTGTATCATCTACGAAAATAATCCCTCTACTAATTTCTCTACAATCATTCACCTATTGGTTTCATACATAAGAGGCTAATTGATTATGATCATCCCTTATTTAAGATATTAACATCTAGATGACTTGATGATCAATTACAAGAAATAGCAATAGTAAGAACAATTCGAATGATAATTGGTTTCAAAATTAGACTAAATGTATCCATATATTTCTCTCCTACAGGAAACATATATTTCATATTTCTGTGTCATAATATAATATACATATGTCAGTGAACATGTAGATGCTCATGATTGGCTAGCTTGATGTATATTGTTGTTGTGAACTGTGTAAACTACTCTCATGCCTTTTCTTCTTCCTACTGCCTCTTCTCTACTCAAACACATTTCATACATCTCTTCCCAGGTTTTATCAGCCTTGATTGTGGATATGGACGTGATGCTCAAGCATATTACGTGGGGCCATTATCCGGTATAACGTACGTCTCTGATGCTCCTTACACAGACAGTGGCGAGACTCATAACATATCCTCAGTATACGCATCAGTAACGCTCCCTCAGCGATTCCTCACCGTGAGAAGCTTCCCTAGTGGAGCTCGGAACTGCTACACCTTCAAATCGATGACCCCACGGCTTAAGTATCTCATCAGGGCATCATTCTTATATGGCAACTATGATTCCAAAAACAGTTCTTCTGTTCAGTTTGATCTCCATCTTGACGTCAACTTTTGGAAGACGATGACTGTGACCAGCAGATCGAGGAGGTATTACACAGAAACTATCATGGAAGCCACAACCGATCTGATTTCAGTTTGCCTTGTGAACACTGGCCGTGGAACTCCCTTCATCTCTTCGCTAGAGCTGAGACCGCTCAACCGCACTCTTTATCCAGTCGTGAACGCATCTCTCTGTCTCATTCTCTCGTCGCGGTTTGACATGGGGCTGACAGGTGATTACGTGAGGTCAGTAACATGAGATCCATAAGCATAGCTATTGATCCATTTGAGATTGATCTTTCTTTTCGCCTGATAACATAACAGGTTTCCTTCCGATCCCCATGATCGCATCTGGAATCCATATGCCGACACGACCTCTTTGACAAAGACATCGACTAATCTCCCAGTCGAAAATCCTGTGGATGATCACTTTGAGGTACCTCTTGTCGTGATGAATACTGCAGTTGTCCCTGTGAACTCCAACAAAATGGAACTCAGTTTGCCAACAGAACCTGGAGACCTCGATGAATACTATGCAGTCCTACACTTCTCCGAGCTGAACCCACTGCTCCAGAATGAATCGAGGCAGTTCTTCGTCTACCTCGGAGGAACCTTGCTGAATGATGCCAAACCCTTCACCCCGGACTACCTTTCTTCCAGCGCCGCATACAGCACAAACCCTACTTCAGCACCCACTCACTACAACATCTCCCTTGTTTCCACAAGCGATTCCACCCTTCCACCTATCCTCAACGCAGTGGAGGTGTTTTCTGCAATGCAGAACACGATTGTGCCATCAGATAGCAGAAATGGTAACGGTGACATAAATGTCATCCATTGCTTCTTTATATTGTTAGTATCTTATGTTTGTTTCGTTCTTTCATGTTGTTCAATCAGTTGATGCAATGGTGGCAATCAAAGGAACGTATGCTGTGAAGAGGAATTGGATGGGCGATCCATGCATGCCAAAAGCTTATGCTTGGGATGGATTGAATTGTACTGTTGATGTAGCTGGAGTTTCAAGGATCACTGCAGTGTGAGTTTGTAATTTAACATGAAGATAATGCAGCAATTAAACAAAAGAAAACATGGATTTTAGGAAGCAAAAGGAATATGGATGAACACAGTAACGGGTTTCACATGTTCTGCAGAAATCTTTCGCACGGTGCTTTGACTGGCGAAATATCAACTTCTTTTGCCAACCTCAGTGAAATCCAATACTTGTAAGTGCTTCTTCTGAGTAGGTGATATCAGCTTCGTAGTGTAATCTTGGCAATATAAATAATCTGATGTCAATTGTGCAGGGATTTGTCTTACAACAAATTGACAGGGTCAATACCAGCTTTTCTAGCATATCTGCCATCGCTGAAGTACCTGTAAGTATTCCTAATGACTTCTATGATTCCTTTGCTGAAACTATTGAGGCTTAACTTCAAGAAGCTACTTGCAGAGATTTGGCAAACAATGAACTGAGTGGATTTGTACCTTCTTCTCTCATTACAAAATCACAGAATGGATCACTTACTTTAAGGTTTATTTCCTTCTCGAAACCTCCCATCTCCCTCTGTTATATGCCTTATAATTCAACGCCAAGATAAAACATAAATTAAATCCTTGCCATGAATTACGCATTGCAATTCATCACCATTTTTCTCCAAAGCTGTTAATTGATCATGAAATCCTTCGAATGGTAGAATCGAGGGCAATAGGAATGTTTGTTTCAATGCCTCTTCATGCGAGGCAAAGCAGAAGAAAACTGCACCAACCATTATTGTGATATCCTGCGTCGTTCCTGTCGTCTTGTTGCTGATGCTGGTAGTCCTCTGCATCCTGAAAAAGCAACAAGGTAGTCTCTTCTTCGTGCACATTCAACACTGTGATTTGCGTTTAATGATATGTATGCATCTTCTTGAAATCTACAGCCAAAGGTAGACACATGAAGGGGTCGAAAGAATACACATTCCAGATCGACAATCGACGATTCACATACACGGAGCTGAAGAAGATCACGAAGAGCTTCGACAGAGTTCTTGGGAAAGGAGGGTTTGGGACTGTCTACTATGGACGTCTGGAGAACGGCATTAAAGTCGCTGTGAAGATGCTGTCTCACACATCATCAGAAGAGTTTGTTACCGAGGTGGTAATCTGTCGCCTTCCAGCTTCGATCATGCTCGGCATCTTGTTGATCCCACTGCGTTGCAGGCCCAGCATTTGTCGAGGGTGCATCACAGGAATCTGGTTTCTATGATCGGCTACTGCATTGATGGAGAGCACCTGGCGTTGGTCTATGAGTACATGTCTCAGGGAACTCTCAAAGAGCATCTTAGAGGTTCTACCTACACTCTCCGCTTTATGCCACATTACTACTCTGTTTGTACACACATCCTCATCTATGACATGCATTCTTGGATTGATCTTTCAGTGGAATCACTAACAACTCGTCGTGTCGTTTTAGCAGAGTCTCGCGGCGATAGACCTTTGAGTTGGGAACAGAGACTCCGAATTGCCCTTGAAGCTTCACAAGGTATGAATCAAATACAGATTCTCTGCACATTCCTTAACATGCACAGAGAGAGAGAGAGAGAGAGAGAGAGAGAGAGAGCGAGAGAGAGAGAGAGAGATGTTGATTTGCTTTCATTATGCATTCATGGATTTGAATGATGTGTAGGGCTGGAGTATTTGCACACCGGATGCAAGCCTTCACTGATCCATAGAGATGTCAAGACTGCAAACATCCTCTTGAACGAAAGATTAGAGGCCAAGATATCGGATTTTGGACTGTCCAAGGCTTTTGAAAATGAAGACCATAGCCATGTATCAACCAAGGTCGTCGGCACCCCGGGATACCTTGATCCAGAGTATGTCATGTCTTCCATTCCTGCAATCTTCTTACACGACCAAGTTAAGAGCATAAGATCAATGGCATTTCATATTCTGTGACTTTCAAGGTACTACGTGAAGAACCAACTCAGCGAGAAGAGTGATGTGTACAGCTTTGGGGTGGTTCTCCTGGAACTGATCACAGGCCAACCTCCCATACTAATTGGTTCAGAAAATATTCACATAGTTGAATGGGTTTACGAAAGGCTTGCGAAAGGGAACGTAGAGGACGTCGTCGACAAAAGCCTGCAAGGTGAGTATGATGTGAATTGTGCTTGGAAGATTGCCTACGTAGCTCTCAACTGTTCCATGCAATCCTCCACCAAGAGGCCGACGATGACGGAGGTGGTGATGCAGCTGAAAGAGAGGTTGGCACTGCAGAGTAATCTTGATAAGACCCAACTCGAAGGTAGAAACACTCTGAAACTACTTAAAGAACATGGTGAGATGCACCGGATCAGTCCGTTTGAGATCGAATGTGCAAGCATATCAGACAAAGATGGTCCATCAGCAAGATGAACTTGATGTCACTTCTATCATCTCTGCTCCCAATCTCCATCGCAGTTTACATGCTTTAGTAAAAGCTTAAAATTGTTTGGATTCCTGTGTGTTGTATATTATGATGTTGATTCTGATATCAGCAGTCCACTATTTGTTTCCTTTCCCATACCTCTTCGAAGGCTAGGATTGAAAGCATATTGCATTGCGACAATGAGAAGTTCCAATATATACGTCTGGAATAAGTCATCATCTATCTGAATAATAAGAACATTGAACACTGTAACATCTCTGTAATATTATTGAAGAATACTCGTTTTATATACGGTTACATGATTTGTGTTGGTGCCTTGGTGCCATTGACCAGATAGTTAACACGGCCTAGTTTTATTCTAAAGACGTGGACCCATATGAGAAACTCATACGGATTATGTGGGTGTGATTCGTGTGGGAGGCTAGGGTGACAGGTGTCTCCTGAAGCGTTGTTAGCTCATGGAGACCGACTCATGGTCATCCCGAGAGGCACCTTGGCTTTGTCGGGAAACACTCTGCATCACCCTAAGTTACCCCTTAGATGTGTCGGTGTCCTACACAAATAGTCAATCTTAGGAAGTATCCTGACCTGACCCCTCCGACGCCTAAGTCAATAGAGTAGGTGGAGAGGGTTTAATAGTGCTCAGCAGAGTTTAGGATGAGCCTGCTTACCCCGGTTGGTTTCGAGGGCTGACTTTTATGCCTGATTTGTCGGTAGAGGGGGGCTAGCCGCTCATCCTCTCTCAAGCCTCTCGTATCGTTAATAGCTCATTTATGTCGATAACTAGCGAACATCTTACTGTCGGTTGTATTAGGGATGGATGATTGGGGGCGCGTCGTTTGTCAAGGTAGGGGTGCACTCGAAATGGACAAGGGATGTGGGTCAGTATTAAGCGCTCAGAGAGGAGAGCTAGGCCATGTCGTCTAAGATTAATGTTCCCTACGATTAAGCATGTGAGCCCTTCCAAAGTCAAGTCTGAGGGTGATGGGTCGTTGGCGGCCACTGATACAATCGAGGGGAAGTTAAGAGGACGGGTTTATGCTAGTCATAAGTGTTGTGCAAGTCAATCACATGAGTGATGACACGTGTGACACGCTACACACTTTTTTTGCTTATTATTACTTATTGGTATTTTTCTCACTCTATATTGCTTGTTGTATATATTGTGATATTCATGGATCTATGCAATGAGAATCAAATCATGAAGAGATAACAATAATGAGACTGATTCATTTTTAAACACAAACCCTAAATAATCCCGATTATAGGTTACTCGATAAGAACATCGAGATAACTAGACATGCTAGTGTGTTGTATGCTCATTCATATGATGGAGATAATTGGTCTTAGAGTTGCTCATGTGGGGACACTAGAGATACAGTACAAGTGCTCATTGGAGAATGAGTTCATTCATATGATGGAGACAATTGGTCTTAGAGAAGAATATCTTATGTGTTCTTGCTTAGGCAAATCCCTGGCCAGGGATCATTTGGATTGAAAGAAAAGGTATTCTCCAAGAGAATATGACTATATGACTAGAGCAAGACTCGAGTATATTCCGTATGGATCTGACAACACTATGCCCGATATACAATTTCTAGGATATTAGATGGATGAGAGACTATAAATACACGATAACTAAGGAGTAACAAGTCCAATGGATTGGATTCTCCTGTATCGTCTGGGGACTATGGCGTAGTGGCCTAGTACGTTCATAGCCGATGAGTCGAGTGAATTACTATGGAGACAATAATTCATTAAGACAGAAGGAGTTTTGACATATACAACTCACAACCAGCTCGATATTGGGCCTAGAGAGTCATACACATATGGTAGGTGTTGCAACGAGTAGAGGTTCGAATATGAGATATCTGCTAGAGCTCCTATCTTATTAAATATCTAGTAAGCCATTGAATTATTTTATAAATAAGATCCAATAAGAGCAAATAAGAGATTATTGGGTAGAGATCTATCCATCCAATAATCCAACTACCCAAGATGATAGGATCCATTAGAGTTAAGTTGATAAGGATCACTATAAATAAGAGGGAAACAAAGAGGCATAGGCTAGACCCTTTTTGGCTACTATCTCTTAGACTCCTCCCTTCCTCTCCTCTTCAGCTAATAACCCTAGTTTGGGGCGTGTGGACAGCAAGAAGGGCTGGCTCCTTCTTAATCACATGGTGCATGTGGAGAGAAAAATCATGTAGCGATTTGAGAAGCATCTTCTCTGCATCTACCATATGGATCACCACTAGAGATGAGGATAGTTGACCTCCTTCATTTACTCCTATAGATTTGAGATTTTACAAGAATATACAATCTCTCTATGTAACAAATCTGCCTTGACATACGCGGTTTTCATTTTACGTTTTCGGTTTTGTGCACTAATCTTCGCACGATGACAAAACATTTTTCTGTGGAAAATTTAAGATTTTTATTTTCTATTATTCCACTATGCATGTGATGCTCTATCTAGATTTCCCAATAGTTTGGTTGCTATGTATCGATGGTTGACTCATGTGACTTCCCCTGGGTTCACGCTCTAATCGACAACCACGTGAGGGGGTGGCATAAGCACTTACACGCATCTCGATTTCAAGTGGCGGTCCATGACTAGGTGAATCAATCATGGAATACATATGCTATTGCTTTCCCCATTGTTTGTCCCTCCTTGAAAGGCATGTTTTAGGCTCTTAAATGGGTTTCCTGTCACATCATCTGGTTTTATTGGTTTTGTCTTGACTTGACTACCATAGCAGGAGTATTGATATGCTGTGGTGGCTTTTAGTCATCACCTAGCCGAGGCATGGGGCACTTGGTTTTGATGGGGTGTGTTAGTCATAGTAGGCTCTATGCTTGTTCGCCCTAATTACAGTGGGGCTTTTCCCGCTTGGCGAAGATTTGCTTAGGCCTTGGGGCTCATGCAATGGGCTATAGAGACCAACTCATTAAGGATGGGCCCGAATCTCATTGCCGTTGGTATAGTTTTGGTAGTGCGGTAGTGATCTTACGTTATCCTGAGGCAGATTCGGGTGAGGACAATTGTCTCCCAACAAGAGGTGAGGGGTCATTTTGGCACCTCTTCCCTGACTCTTCCCAACAAGAGGACAATTGAGAGAGAGCTTTATATGTGCCCTAACCTCTTCCCTGACTCTTGCTTTCTTGCGTTTCTTCATCTTATTAGGGTTAGTGAGGATTATTTTTGGTATTATTCAAATAGAGTACCATTTAAGAAAAAAAAAGAAGGCACATTTTGAGAAAAAAATAAAAATAAATTTTTTTCAAGAAACTATATATAATTTTGGATTAGGTCATTATGATATTTAAATATAAAGAGAAAAATAATAGTTGCTTATTTCTAAGAGTGAAATGTACTTTTCTTATATTAAGGCACAAAGAAAAAAAATAAGAGAGAGAATTTTTTTTTTTATCAGAATCAGATGGTCCATATCGAAGATTTGAATCCCATTATATTTTCCTCCATAATAGTTAATGCAGATAATGATTGGTGTTAACAATGGTATTTTATGAGTCAATGGATTGAGCGCTCCATTTGAATATGATATGGATAATATTGGCACCCTCCAGCTCCCTCCACTATATGAACAAACAATAAAGTCATAGGAATCAATGTGATTATTAAGGACATGTATCATGTATTATGATATTCATGGATCTGTATAATGAGAATCGAATCATGATAAAATCATAATAATAAGACTAATTCGTCTTTAAATACAGATCATAAATAATCTCGGTCATATGTTATTTGAGAGGAACATCGAGATAACAAGATATACTAGTGTACTTTATACTCATCTATATGATAGAGATGACTAATCTCATAGCTGTTCGTGTGGGGACACTAGGGATACAGTGTATGTGCTCATTGAAGAATGAGTTCACTTATTGATTTGCTTATGGAACGCTGGATGGTTGATGATACCTCATTGTTAAATAACGATTCCGTCATCCTAATAGTGTATCTGGTCTTTAGACTTGAGACAACAATGATATCATGTATGAGTACTTTACTCTTTGATACCAGATTTATAGGTTTGGAAGTTCCAGATCTAGCACAACCGGTTATCGGGAGTAGTAGCTAAACTTACGAGAGCTATTGAGTGTCGATAGAGGATCATCCGCTCTCGGTGTTATGAGAGGAATATCCCATGTGCCCTTGTTTACGCAAATCCCTAGCTAGGGTCATTTGGATTGAGAGAAAAATTCTATGGGAGAATCCGGTTAAGACGAGACTCGAGTAGAAATTATATAAGCCTGATAACACCATACCCTGAATGTGATCTCTGGGATATTAGATGGATAAGGGACTATATGTACATAGTAATTGCAAACAGATAGGTTTAATGGATAGCGTAGTGACATATTACATCCGTAGTCGATGAGTCGAGTGAAATATTATAGAGATAATAATTCACTAAGTCAGAAGGAGTTCTGACATATATGACTCATGACTAGCTCGATATTAGGCATAAAGGGTCACACACATATGGTTGGTGTTGCGATGAGTATAGGATCAGATATGAGATATCTGCAAAAGCTCCTATCTTATTGGATGTCCAATAAGCATTTGAATTATTAGATCCTATAGATGAGATCCAATAAGAGCTAGTAAGAAATTATTGGGTAGAGATCCACTAATATAAGAGGCTTGGGTAGTTGGATGAAGATCTAATATCCAATAAAGCAAGATCCATTAGGGCTAAGTTGATAGAGGGTCTTTATAAATATGAGGAAACCAAAGGGTATAGGCTAGATCCTTTTTAGCTGCCACCTCCTATTCTTCTCACCCTCTCTTCTCCTCAGCTAACAGCCTCTATTTATGGTGTGTGCACAATAAGAAGAGTCAACCCCTTCTTGATTGTGTGGTGCATGCAAAGAGGAGATTTGTATAGCGATTTGAGGAGCATCTTCGCAGCCCCTGCTATGTGGATTACTACTAGAGAGGAGGACAGTTGATCTCCTTCATCCTCTCCCACAAATCTATAGGATTTCAGGAATATACGATATCCCTAGATAACACATATCCCTTAACACGTGTGGTTTTTTAGTTTTATAGTTTTTTTCGCACCAATCTTCGTACGATGATGAAATCTTATTTTTTTTAATGAAAATCTAATATTTTTGTTTTATATTATTTAGTTTGTTGTTGGTTTTATCGAGCTTCACAATTCACGCGTTTCGAGCACCTTTCGTCATTGTGCTTAGCCATCGAGTTGGTAGCCAAGTCTTGTGGCTAACTTATGCCAGGGACTTCGTGGCTAATGACAGTGTGAGTTGGCTTTCTCAACCCAATTATCTGAGATGTGCAATATCTTATTTTCCCGTTGGGCATGTTTTATAGTTGCCTCATTCCACCATGATGGCTTCTATTGTAGCGAGTCTTGGATTGACTATCATAGCGAGATTTGCAGCTTCGCCATAGCAAGTTTCCACCATGGCAGATTTGTTTTTCTCTGGTCTTCCCCTTCCGCTCCGGGAGTTCATTTCTTCTCTAATTTTTTACCTCCCACTTTCGCTTAAGGAGGTTTTCTTCTCTGTTTTGTTTTTGACCTCCCACTTTTGTTTTTTACCCCCTTTTGCTCGCCGACTTAAGGAGGTTGTTTCTTCTTTATTTATCACCGTCCCCCCCTTTCGCTTCAAGAAGGCAGACGACTAGCTCTCCTTCTATTGCTCCCAAAAGAGGGGGCGTTGATTTTGATGCTCAGCTATGGCGGGCCTTGGCTTGATCGCTGTTGTGGGAGTATTGATCTGTCGTGGTGACTTTCATCATAGCAGGTTTTGGCTCGATCGTCGTAGCAGGAGTATTAATCTATTGTGGCGGCTTTCGGTCATCACCTGGACGAGGCACATGACACTTGGTTTTAATGGGGTGTGTTAGTCATGGCAAGTTCCGTGCCTATTAGCCCTAATTGTAGCAGGGCTTTTCTCACCTGGTGAAGGGTTCTTTGGGCCTCAAGACTCATGCAACCTCATGGGCTTTAGAGACTTTAGCTTGTTGAGGATGGGCCCGAATCCAATTGTTATTGGTATAGGTTTAATGGTGCGATAAAGATCTCGCGTTGTTTCGAGGTGGATTCTAGTGAGGACAACTATCTCGCGGCATGAGGTGAGGGGTCCTTTTGGTGCCTCTTCGACTGTGAGGGAGGGTTTTATCTGTGCTCTAATCTCTTCCTCGACTCTTGCTTCCTTATATTTCTTTGTCTTATTAGGGTTGATGATAATTTTGAAGTTTGGGTCATTATGGTATTTAAATATAAAGAGAAAAATAACAATTGTTTATTTCTAAGGGTGAAATGTACTTTTCTTATATTAAAGCACAAAGAAAAAAATAAAAAAAGAGAGAAAAAATAATGTTTTATCAGCATCCGATGATCCATATCGAAGATCTAAATTACATTAGGTTTTCCTCCATAATAGTTATTGCAGATAATGATTAGTGTTGACAATGGTATTTGACGAGTCAATAGATTGAGCGCTCGATTTGGATGTAGTTCTCATTGTATGTATCAGCTTCATCTTTTCCCATGTATAAATGTCAAATATCTCACTGCGACTATAAGATTTAGGAAAACTAAATGCATGGAGGAACTTTTCAACAACAACAACAAATAAGAAACCATATTTTCTTTTCAATCTGTGCATGTTACTGTTGTTTTAATACCGGCTGTCAGTAGTTAACTACTTTGAGTTTGCAGCCCTAATCTCTTCCTCGTTCTAAAGCGTGATATTGACTCGATTGCAACCCATAAAGCTTACTGACGACGGGGTCTCATCGAGCTCATGACGCCGGTCATGAAAAGTCAGTCAACCCAACCTTACTCTTAAAGTCTGAATGATACTTGCCACCCACTTAACGAACAAATTCAAAAGCCACCATTATATTCGTATATTTTCCTGCGGAATAGTCACAGTACGGGGGACAGAAAGAAAGAAAGAAAGAGAAGTAGCTGATACAGAAAAGAAAATAAAAGAAAGGTGATTCGAGTCTTCGGCTTTTAGTGTCTCAGAAGAGCTTATTAGGCTCTCCTAGGACGAGTCGCTGCAGTAAAATGCCCCTAGGATTTGTTAACTTGGGACATCGTTATGTGTCTGTTTGACTGATCCATCTGCCTGCGGCTTGTGTGGGCAAAACCTTCCACCAGATGAAGAAACTGTCCATGGGAAGGAGATGCTGAAAAGCTCGAGGAACATGGCCGTCATCCCATGTTCGATTCTTCTTCTGTTCTCCGTGGTCGCTGTTCAGGTTGGAGGTCTGTTTACGGACGGTCTCGGTAAGTAATTCTATCTTGATTCCCCTTTACCTTCTTTCCAGACCATGTTCTTTGAAAGTAGGCTTTCTCCATGCAATTGTTTACAGGAACTGTACAAATAAGACATCTTCCTGTAGATATCAGCAGTGAAACAGGATCTGACTGTCCGAGGAAACATAGATCATCCACAAGAGTTAGAGGAGAATATTAGCATGGTCAACAGAAATAGGATTTGTAACTAATATCATCTACGAGAGGCCCTTTCATACATCGATCTAATAAAATTTTCCTTTGTTGGGTTGATGTGTGGAGTGTTAGGGTTGGTTATTATCTTAGAAGTTTTAATTATATTTTGGAGTATTAAGGATCCAAGTAACAAGAAGAATAATCCTTAAATAATTAAGATTTATTCGTATGAATAGATCATAAGTTTTAATGTTCTAACGATAGGGAGAGACACAAACAAAGATACTTTAGATGATCCAAGTATTTTTAGTGGATTGAAAAAAGAGTTCTTTCAAGTTTATATGAGAGTATATATCATGGGTTTGGGTTAAATCAAGAGAAAATAATTTTTTATATTGGATTTTGTTATATAGTAAAGAATTTGATCTTCTTTGTGGGTATAAATAGGGAATTATCGAACCACATTAATATTATATCATCTTTTTGATATTTACCTGAAAGTTTATCTGATTTCAAAGTTTTTTCTCTCTTCTCAACAAAGTAGTATCATAGTTCAAAAGATTTAGTGATTATAGATTTAACAAAAATATAATTGGTCGGTTGATTTTATTATCAAAAAATTTGATAGAAGGAACAGTTTCACCCTATAGCATAGGTATAAAAATATAATCTTCAAATAATTATGTTTGTACTATCTAGGAAAATAATCCCTCTATTATCAATTATTATTATTATTATTATTATTATTATTATTATTATTATTATTATTATTATTATTATTGTCTTCACACCATCTAGGAAAATAATTCCTCTACAATCATTGACCTATTGATTTCATACCTAAGAGGCTGATTGATTGTGATCACCCGTTATTTAAGATATTGACACTTTGTTGTCTCAAAGAGCAACCACAAAAATAAAATAGCAATCGTGAAAATAATTTAAATAATGATTGATTTTACAACTGAGCTGAATGTATCCATTTTTTTTTTCTCTCTTAGAGGAAACACATATTTCATATTTTATATTTCTGTATCATAATATAATATATATATTTCAATGAACATATAGATGCTCATGATTGGCTAGCTTGATGTATATTGATGTTGGAAACTGTGTCGATTACTATCACGCCTTTCCTTCTTTCAACTGCCTCTTCTCGACTCAAAAACATTACATACATGTCTTCCCAGGTTTTATTTATCTTGATTGTGGATATGGACGTGATGCTCAAGCATATTACGTGGACCAATCATCCGGTATAACATACGTGTCTGATGCTCCTTACATAGACAGCGGCGAGATTCATAACATATCCTCAGTAGACGCATTAGTAAAGCTCCCCCAGCGATTCCTCACCGTGAGAAGCTTCCCTAGTGGAGCTCGGAACTGCTACACCTTCAAATCAATGACCCCACGGCTTAAGTATCTCATCAGAGCATCATTCTTATATGGCAACTATGATTCCAAAAACAGTTCTTCTGTTCAGTTTGATCTCCATCTTGACGTCAACTTTTGGAAAACGATGACTGTGACCCGTAGAAAGGTGAGTTATTACACAGAAACTATCATGGAAGCCACAACCGATCTGATATCAGTTTGCCTGGTGAACACTGGTCGTGGAACTCCCTTCATCTCTTCGCTACAGCTGAGACCGCTCAACCGCACTATTTATCCAGTCGTGAACGCATCTCTCAGTCTCATTCTCTCGTCGCGGTTTGACATGGGGCTGACAGGTGAACCCGTGAGGTCAGTAACATGAGATCCATAAGCATAGCTATTGATCCATTTGAGATTGATCTTTCTTTTCGCCTGATAACATAACAGGTTTCCTTCCGATCCCCATGATCGCATCTGGAATCCATATGCCGACACCTCTGTGACAAAGACATCGACTAATCTCCCAGTCGAAAATCCTGTGGATGATCACTTTGAGGTACCTCTTGTCGTGATGAATACTGCAGTTGTCCCTGTGAACTCCAACAAAATGGAACTCAGTTTGCCAACAGAACCTGGAGACCTCGATGAATACTATGCAGTCCTACACTTCTCCGAGCTGAACCCACTGCTCCAGAATGAATCGAGGCAGTTCTTCGTCTACCTCGGAGGAACCTTGCTGAATGATGCCAAACCCTTCACCCCGGACTACCTTTCTTCCAGCGCTGTATACAGCACAAACCCTACTTCAGCACCCACTCACTACATCTCCCTTGTTGCCACAAGCGATTCCACCCTTCCACCCATCCTCAACGCAGCGGAGGTGTTTTCTGCAATGCAGAACACGATTGTGCCATCAGATAGCAGAAATGGTAACGGTGACATAAATGTCATCCATTGCTTCTCAATGTTGTTAGTATCTTATGTTTGTTTCGTTCTGCCATGTTGTTCAATCAGTCGATGCAATGGTGGCAATCAAAGGAACGTATGCTGTGAAGAGGAATTGGATGGGTGATCCATGCATGCCAAAAGCATATGCTTGGGATGGATTGAATTGTACTGTTGATGTAGCTGGAGTTTCAAGGATCACTGCAGTGTGAGTTTGTAATTTAACATGAAGATAATGCAGCAATTAAACAAAAGAAAAGATGGATTTTAGGAAGCAAAAGGAATATGGATGAACACAGTAACGGGTTTCACATGTTCTGCAGAAATCTTTCGCACGGTGCATTGACTGGCGAAATATCAACTTCTTTTGCCAACCTCAGTGAAATCCAATACTTGTGAGTACTTCTTCTGGAGTAGGTGATATCAGCTTCGTAGTGTAATCTTGGTAATATAAATAATCTGATGTCAATTGTGCAGGGATTTGTCTTACAATAAATTGACAGGGTCAATACCAGCTTTTCTAGCATATCTGCCATCACTGAAGTACCTGTAAGTATTCCTAATGACTTCTAAGATTCCTTTGCTGAAACTATTAAGGTTTTAACTTCAAGAAGCTACTTGCAGAGATTTGGCAAACAATGAACTGAGTGGATTAGTACCTTCTTCTCTCCTTACAAAATCACAGAATGGATCACTTACTTTAAGGTTTATTTCCTTCTCGAAACCTCCCCTCTCGCTCTGTTATATGCCTTATAATTCAACGCCAAGATAGAACATAGATTAAATCCTTGCCATGAATTACTCATTGCAATTCATCACCATTTTTCTCCAAAGCTATTAATTGACCTTGAAATCCTTCAAATGATAGAATCGAGGGCAATAGGAATGTTTGTTTCAATGCCACTTCATGCGAAGCAAAGCCGAAGAAAACTTCACCAACTATTATTGTGATATCCTGCGTAGTTCCTGTCGTCTTATTGCTGATGCTGGTAGTCCTCTGCATCCTGAAAAAGCAACAAGGTAGTCTCTTCTTCGTGCACATTCAACACTGTGATTTGCGTTTAATGGTATGTATGTATCTTCTTGAAATCTACAGCCAGAGGTCGACACATGAAGGGGTCGAAAGAATACACGTTCCAGATCGACAATCGACGATTCACATACACGGAGCTGAAGAAGATCACGAAGAACTTCGACAGAGTTCTAGGGAAAGGAGGGTTTGGGACTGTCTACTATGGCCAACTGGAGAACGGCATTGAAGTCGCTGTGAAGATGCTGTCTCACACATCATCAGAAGAGTTTGTCACCGAGGTAGTAATCTGTCGCCTTCCAGCTTCGATCATGCTCGGCGTCATGTTGATCCCATTGCGTTGCAGGCCCAGCATTTGTCGAGGGTGCATCACAGGAATCTGGTTTCTATGATCGGCTACAGTATTGATGGAGAGCACCTGGCGTTGGTCTACGAGTACATGTCTCAGGGAACTCTCAAAGAGCATCTTAGAGGTTCTACCTAGAGTACCTACACTCTCCACTTTATGCCACATTACTACTCTGTTTGTACACACATCCTCATCAACTCAGCAAACAAAACAATTGGATTGATCTTTCAGTGGAATCACTGACAACTCGTCGTGTCGTTTTAGCAGAGTCTCGCGGCGATAGACATTTGAGTTGGGAACAGCGACTCCGAATTGCTCTTGAAGCTTCACAAGGTTTGAATCAAATAAGGATTCTCTGCACATTCTTTAACATGCACGCGCACAGAGAGAGAGAGAGAGAGAGAGAGAGAGAGAGAGAGAGAGATGTTTATTTGCTTTCATTATGCATTCATGGATTCGAATGATGTGTAGGGCTGGAGTATTTGCACACCGGATGCAAGCCTTCACTGATCCATAGAGATGTCAAGACTTCAAACATCCTCTTGAACGAAAGATTAGAGGCGAAGATATCAGATTTTGGACTGTCCAAGGCTTTTGAAGATGATGAGCGCAGCCATGTATCAACCAAGGTCGTCGGCACCCCGGGATACCTCGATCCAGAGTATGTCGTGTCTTCCATTCCTGCAATCTTCTTATACGACCAAGTTAAGAGCATAAGATCAATGGCATTTCATATTCTGTGACTTTCAAGGTACTACGTGAAGAACCAACTCAGCGAGAAGAGTGATGTGTACAGCTTTGGGGTGGTTCTCCTGGAACTGATCACAGGCCAACCTCCCATACTAATTGGTTCAGAAAATATTCACATAGTTGAATGGGTTTACGAAAGGCTTGCGAAAGGGAACGTAGAGGACGTCGTCGACAAAAGCCTGCAAGGTGAGTATGATGTGAATTGTGCTTGGAAGATTGCCTACGTAGCTCTCAACTGTGCCATGGAATCCTCCACCAAGAGGCCGACGATGACGGAGGTGGTGATGCAGCTGAAAGAGAGGTTGGCACTGCAGAGTAATCTTGATGAGACCCAACTCGAACACAAAAACACTCTGAAACTACTTAAAGAACGTGATGAGATGCACCAGATCAGTACGTTTGAGATCGAATGTGCAAGCATTTCAGACAAAGATGGTCCATCAGCAAGATGAACTTGATGTCACTTCTATCATCTCTGCTCCCAGTCTCCATCGCAGTTCACATGCTTCAGTAAAAGCTTAAAATGGTTTGGATTCCAGTGTGTTGTATATTATGATGTTGATTCTGATATCAGCAGTCCACTATTTGTTTCCTTTCCCATACCTCTTCGAAGGCTAGGATTGAAAGCATATTGCATTTCGACAATGAATAGTTCCAATATTATACTTGGGCGTCAGTCTTTTACGTCTGGAATGAGTCATCATCTATCTGAATAATAAGAACATTGAACACTGTAACATCTCTGTAATTTCATTGAAGAATACTCGTTTTATATATGGTTACGTGATATGTGTGCATACGATTAGGGTCAAATCTTTGCTTGAACTTGATTTCAGATAGAATGTCCTCAATAAGTGCACGTCAAATCCTTTATTAAAAGATAATTCTTTTTCCATAATTCACATATAAGTTCGTTGCCGCATGTGCTTAAGTCGCACAAAGAAGGTTTATGCGTCATTACGATTCTGATGAATCCAAGTAGAATGCAGGTCGATCTGCTCCGCTCGATCTTATCATCATCATGCTGGAAATTCGACCACGTGTCTCGCAGAACGCGGTATGGTCTCTCGTATGACGAAATTACCCACGTCGGTGTCATGGCAAACGTTCGAAGTTCCGTAAATTGAACTTGTTGTATTGAAGAGTTTCGTCATTTCGTCTCCTGATTGGAGGGTGGCGGCGAAGGGATTAGGTTTTCTGTGTGCGAGCCCGTGGCGGAGGGGTGCGGCTAGGGTTTTGCTCCGCCTATTTCTTTCCTCCGCGCCCTCAAAACCCTCGCTTTTTGCTCCCCTTTGAGGCTACTCGACCCCGATTCTTCTAGTTCTTTTCCCATGGCGATCGCGTCGCGAAGACGGTTGTTCTAGTCGCAAGATTTTCCTGCTGCCGTTCTGAGGCCGGCGCTTGAGACGACCCTCTGTGGAGATGGCCACGGCGAACCCCTTCGATCTCCTGGGAGACGATGACAACGATGACCCGTCGCAGCTCATCGCCGCTCAAGTGCGGAAGATGGTGGTCAAGAAGCCCGCTGCGCCAGCTGCTGCCGCTAGCCCGGCAACGGCGAGGCTCCCCACTAAGCCAGTTCCTCCTGCTCAAGCTGGTTGGTTCCAAACAAATATTTGTTGATTCGTAGCGATGCTCTTAAAAAAGATTGATCTTTGCGATGTCTTCCCTTCAAATCTTGGATTTTGTCTATTTAATGTCTAATTCAAGCTTCTGAGTCTATGTTAGGTTTCAGTCGCAGATGGGTTTTCTTTTTGTGGTTCGATATTTTACTTCTTTTATTCTTTTCTTGTTTTCTCTTTTCTCTGGTTCGGGAATATCGGTAATATAGTGAGGGAGGCAAGAGAAACGAGGAACAATGCTGCGCCAGCACGTGGTGGGGCTGGCCGTGGAGGGCCTGGACGTGGAAGAGGTGGACGAAGTGGTGGAATGGGCCCAAATCGCGACTTTGGAAATGACAATGGATTCTCCAGGGGCTATGGTGGTGCTGGTGGTGGTGGAGGTGAAGATGGTGATGCTGATAGGCCTCAAGAGAGGGAACGTCCGCCGCGTCAACCATTCAGTGGTGGCCGTCGTGGTGGATATGGGGGCCGTGGTGGCTATGGTAACGACGAATCTGGAGTTGATTCCGAATGGCCCCCACGTAGGTCGTACGAACGCCGGAGTGGCACTGGTCGTGGCTATGAGATGAAACGCCAGGGCGCAGGTCGTGGTAATTGGGGAACTGTAGCTGATGAGACGCATATACAGTTAAGGCTTTTTTTTTCTATTTAATAATGAAACCATATAGTTGAAATTTTTTTGATGGTTTTCATTGCTTAGCTTGTTCTTATTTGTTAGACACTTTCTTGGACAGGGAAAAGGATGAGATCCTAAACTCTGATGATAATAAGCTTGCAACTGAGAAGCAGCAAGAACAGGAAATGTCACCATTATCTGAAGAGATCAAGGATAACAAGGAGGGTGCAATTAATGAGTCAGAAGAAAAGGAAGAGGATAAGGTGTGTTATTCTCTACTTTCATTGTTGGCTTTTGGATGTAATAAATTTTTCATGAATTCGTGGCCACTTTCAAAAAATTATAATATAAATGACAGCAAGACACAGAAAGTGTTTAAACTTCGGTTGATTATTTGTTAAGCTACAACATAGTTCTGGTATCACTGCAATTTAATTTTCTTTACCATGTGTGGCAGAGCTGCTACTAGCGAGATGCACTTGTATATAGAAGGGCAGCTGTTTTTTAATTATTTTCATATTTAAACTATTTTTTTATTAATCTTCATAGTGACATTGCAATCGAGCAACAACAACTATAATGTCCCAACTATTTGGGGCAGCTACGTAGATATTTTTTACACAAGTGACCTTTGCGTTGGATAGAATCATTTACCAAAGTAGAGTAAGCAAATCTACTTTTGTTGTCTCTAATAAAACTATTTAGTCTTCTCTCCACCTCTTTTCCCACTGCTAGTCGTAATCAAGTCATTGTATGTAATTGGCATGTCCATAGATTTCTTCTAGGCATGTTCACACTATTTGTGATGTTTTTCCCTCATTTTATCTTTGTCAAAACCAAGGTTTGCCTTAATGGTCTGAGCTGGCGTGTCAGTCGGCACGGCATGACCTACGTACCAACACATGCTGCAATATGAAACCCCAACACTTTTGTTTATTGGTCTTTCGGAGAGGAAGAAAAAAAGGGAGAAGAGGAGGGGATGGAGGAGGAAGGAGGAAGAAAGAGGGAAGAAGAGGAAGTGGCGGAGGAGGAAGGAAGGAGGAAGAGGAGAAGACCTTACCTGAGACGTGGCGGTGCAGTGAAGTCACGGCAAGCGGAGGTTGCCATTGATCGCAGCATCAGAGGCAATGTTTGCGAGCCTTGTGGAGGCGGCGCCCGTGTGAAAAGTGGGAAACACAGGCAATGTTTGCGAGCCCTGTGGCGGTGGTGCTCGCGTGAGAAGTGGGAAACGCTATGCAGGCACTGTTTGCGAGCCCTGTGGAGGTGGTGCTTGCGTGAGAAGTGGGAAACGCTACGTTTCCCACTTCCCTTTTGTACGGTGGACCAGACTAGGGTGGGTCCATGTACTGGTTAGCGCTCGGACCAGTACATGTCACTCGTTTCATACTAGTGTGGGCGAAATGGCCAGTTGGTCAAAACTATATCTTTGTTCATGAGTGTTAGTTTTTCTTTTGATATCCTTTCTAACAACCCTAACATCATGTTATTATTCTCATCTCGAGAACACTTTTTATCTTTCCTAATTAGCAAACATTTCGAAAAACCTTTCAACAAGTATTTCCTTCAATAATGATTATGTAATTTTGAGTTTCTGATCATCTAGTATCATGTTAAATGATCATCTGGTTTAGTTGTAGCAGATCATCTCTATCTCCCACATTTGGTCAAGGTGTTTTTACTTTTTCTTTAAAGAAAAAGGAAATCTACAGTGATCAATAGATAATTTGTGTCTAAACAAATATGATGTTAGTTTGTGTCAAGCTAGAGAGATTCAATAGATTACTTCCTGTGTCCATCCTTCTGGAACGTTTATCAGAATGACTCAACTGTCAGTTTTATACTTGTGCTTTGTTGGTAAATTATAGTTTCATAGAGTCCAAGTATGCAAGTATGTTCTATTGTTGTAGTTTAGTTGGCCCAACCAATGAAAGTTCATAAATGAAAATAAACAGATTCAAGAAGACAAGTAAAAATTGTTAAATTGTGTTCTGGAGGGTCTTTATGGACTAGCTTAACATGAATAAGTTGATTTCCTGTGGGTCTGATATCCTTTTATTACTTCTACAATTTTAAGAGTTGCATGTAATGAATGATTCTTAGTGGATCTTTTTAATGTATTGAGATTTGAGATCTAGGCTGACAGTCTCATTTGAGTCCTATTTTTTGGGTTTGCTGAACGGGTCCTTGTGTTGCTACCTCTGTTGGAGAAAACTAGTGGTAGTACAAGATTCAAATTTTACTGCTGACAAATGGATCTCTATAAAGAACCCCAAAAAATTACCTAATGAGAAACAAATATTTATCCTTGTGAACTAGTAACTGTTATGGAACATTGGTCATTTCATATCTATATAGTTATCATCCTAACAAAAGGAACTTTGTTGTTTTCCATCTACACTGGTTGTTCCTGTCATGGTGGAAAATTTCACATTATGTTGCCTATATGACAGATTTCACTTTCTCCGCCAAGAGAGGTTTATTTAAAGCACGGACTTCTTTGTATAAATGTATACAATTGAGTTTTTTTAACAAGATTGGAAGTTTGAAATTCATGATGTCTCATGTGTTAGGTCCATAAAGTTATATATCTGTTGTGGATATATAACACACATGTTTTGGGGTTTCATGCATGCATGATCCACGTGAAAGAGTGATTTCTTTCCTCTATATTCATACATAAGAACATCAGTGTCTTACTTTTTCTAGCTTTAGCTCAGTGTTTTTAAAAGCACTAGGTGCCAAGGTCTCAAAATGCCCAAGGCGCTAGACAGGCACCTAGCAAAGTGAGACACTCCCGAATATTAAACTTTAAAAATAATATATACTAATGTTCTAAGCAGTGTTTTCATATCAACATGATGTTCCTACCTAGGTAAACTTAGAACTCCTAGCAGTGTTAGAACATGAACAAGAAGGTGCAACAGAGTAGACCTATGCTAAACAGGTTGGCTTTTAACCAGTGCTAAACAGTTCTAAAGAATGGATCAATATGGTGCTAAACAGTTATAACTAGTGCTAAATAGTTCTAAAGAGGGATCTGAGAAGAGAAGTACTTGGTGGTTGTGGAGAAAGGTCGAGGAAGGAGAGGGCAACAGACGAAGCTACTGTGGCTAACTGACAAAGCTGCAGCGGCGAACGAACGAAGCTGCAGGATAACACCAAAGTCTTATTATATTGAACTTCACGGTTTAACTATTATATAGAATGAACTGTTGCTCATTCTCTCAAATTCCTCCTGATATTGAACTTCATGGTTTACCTAGATAACACCAAAGTCTTATTATAAATTAAGATCCAGTCTTCGTAGTCCATTTATGTATTCCCTACATGGCATTGCCTTCTTTCTTGGTGCCCATTTGGTTCTGCATTTTATAACCTGGCTGCTGTGCTCCAAATATAAAGCAATTTTGCAAAATAAGAAAATTTTGGTCATTGATTCTTTTTCTTAGTGAAGATGCTATATGATGGTTTATCTTCTGAAAATATTGCTTTTTTAGCTGAAATGGTGAACTATAATGGCCTTAACATGCTTTTGAACTTGAAGTTATTCACTAATTTATGTCGGTCAGTAAATAAGTATAGGACTGTACTTGGAGATCTTTTACATGTTCCACTAGTTTTTTTTTTTTCGGTGGGTTAGAAAATTGGAGACAACTTGATCCAGATTCAAGTTGGTTCATGTTGCTTTCTGAAGTAACTTGTAGATTGCTCACTCGAAAGCAGTTTCTTCCCTGCTTGTTTGTGTTTGGTGCTGCTGCAATACTTTGTATGCAGAAACAGATTTTTTGCCTGGGCCCCTTCCTTAAAATTATTGGACATTATTGAACAAGAAACTAATGTTGTTGCATGTAAGGAGGGACTGAAATTGGCAGTAGTCTTTAAGAGGAAGGCTGATCCAAAGGGTCTTGCATGGTGCAGAGAAATTCGAACCAATTTGTATTCAAGTATGCTATTTCATCCAGCCTAGAGCTATCCCTTTTGTGGCAGAATCAAGGTTTTGACACGCTCTCTTTTTCATGCTTCAATTCACCAAGTTGCCATACAAAGCTTTTCATTACTCTCTTTTTCTCTGTTATTTGCCTTTCTACGGGCATGAAGGAATTGATTTGTCTTCCTTGTTATTCCCTTTTGTGGCAGAATCAAGGTTTTGACACGCTCTCTTTTTCATGCTTCAATTCACCAAGTTGCCATACAAAGTATTTTTTTGCTGAAAATAATTTTAGAAGGTCTCTTTACAGTAAATTAATAGTTATACATTCTGATGCGCAACACATCTGCATAGGAGATGACTCTGGAAGAATATGAAAAGATCAAGGAAGAGAAGCGAAAGGCCTTACTTGCAATGAAGTCTGAGGAGAGAAAGGTCGAAATTGACAAGGAGTTGCAGTCTATGCAGCAACTGTCTACAAAAAAAGAAAATGACCCTATCTTTGTTAAGTTGGTATGTGTTTTTTTTGTTTCATATGTTTGTTTCTATTGCTATCGATCTGCAACATCATTTTTTATCTCTCACTATGCTTTCACTGTTACAATGTCTTTGCAGGGTTCTGACAAGGATTCAGGGAAAAAGAAGGAAAACATTGATCGTGATGAACGAAGCAAAAAAGTTAGCATTCGTTTTATCTCATATCCATCTGTTTAAGATTTTTAATCCGCCTTTTCTTGATTGACTGAGGTTTCTTTCTCTTAGTCATTGAGCATCAATGAGTTCCTGAAGCCAGCTGAAGGAGGAAGATATTATGGTCCAAGTGGCCGTGGACGTGGCAGGGGGAGAGGTGATCGTGGTCCATTCAGAGGCTCTTACGGCAGTGGGGTCTCAAGCTTCATGGCTGCTGCCCCATCAATCGAAGATCCTGGACAGTTTCCTACACTTGGTGGGAAGTAGAGATCAGCCTGATCAAATTGCGCCTAAATCGTGCCAACTTCTGATTCTTCAGTTCTTACTCTTACGAGTTGGCACACCAGCGAAGTAACAGGTTCTTTATTAGACTATTCAACTATGTATACTGGAACTGCCTTGTCAACAGCATCCTCCAATTGCGTCTGTGACTTACGCCCACATGCTGTGTTGTTCCTTTCAATTTTGATCTTACTTTGTGCCCTAAATTTAACTTCTAAGAGTTGCTGCAATCGTTTTCTTTGGCATGCTGAATTGTGTTTTAGATAAACGCTGCTTGCTTTGCCTTAACTATAACTCTTCTTTGAAGATGTGTTGTGCTACTGACTTTTGTCAAACATCTATTTAAGATTTTGTTTACCGCAGTAATTGCTAGCCGAGGGATAGATCGATTGTCATTAAACATGTTATAGATTGTTGATAAAATGCAGTCCGAAATTAGATTATGCCATCAAGCAGCTCTCCCCAACTACTACGCTTTAGTAGTTTTAGCAGACCAATGCACGGGGAAATCAGGTAGATTATCCACGAAGAACATGTCATGTTCATGGAGTTTGAGTTAGATCATTTCTAATAGGTTACCAGATAGATATGAAGTGTTGACCTGTCTATCAAGAATCTAACACTTTTTCTATCCTTCATTCTGAACCTAATTCAATGATAACCACAAGATGAAGAGGGAGAAAGAGCTTACTTATTCTATATATAAAGACAGAAAAAATAAAGGAGCCTCCTTCATCGTCTCTCTCTCTCTCTCTCTCTCTCTCTGGCCTCTTTCCAAGCCACCGACCTCATCTAAGGATTTAGCTCCCAACTAAAGGGAGAACAAGAATCTCTTTCTCTCTCTTCACTTCATCCTACAGTATCATACGACACTTGTCGGAGGGCATAGAGTGGCCTCTAAGGCGATTGAACCGATGGACATGCGTGATCGGCTCTGCCCATTATCATGTGGATGGACGAGTGTGTGCGGCACAGCTTTTGATGGGCTGCGAGTGTGATAATTCAGTCATATCAGTGTCGCATCATGCAAGACTCAGAATACAACTCGACGGGTTGCAGCAAACTGTACCTTCCTCTCCCCCGTCTTACGGACGCTACTGCAATTGTGGTTCGATGAATGGACCGGCCGGCTCGCACGCCTGTGCGTTCCCGGTGTCGTGATGTGTGCCAATCGAAGACCAACCTCGGTCACACCGATGTCGCATCGAAGCAGGAAGGAATAGATTTCATGTGACTCGAGAGGACAACACATCCCACTCGAGTCTCGTCCATGTTGGTGGGTGCCATGACCTTACCTCGACACAGCGACTCTCGTGATGTACGCACGCACGCCGCATGGCGTTCCTTCGACGGACATCGTTGGGACAGCGATGCAGCGTTCTCTCGGGCCCGAGAAATCCCACTTATGGTCTTCTGATGGCCTGAAGCCATCCGCTGCACGCGGGCCCTACTTCCACGCTTCCCCATGGGAGAGCGATATTCTCGGGACCCACACGGGGACGAGCATTTCCGCATACGACAGGCGAACGAGACCGAAGCATCGGTGTGTAGAAGATATAAAGAAGATAAAAAAATATCGAAAACATATTAAAAAGCGTGAAGATAAAAAAATAATAATAATGATGACAACGGTTTAATAATTTAGACATAAACATTTTGACCGATGATTTAGACGTAATTGATAGATCCAATATCATGACAAACTAATTGATAGATCCAATGTCATGACAAACAAATAATAGACTACTCCTGCACAAATCAAAGCAAAGAGAGATCTGAAAGATCATGGAAAATCTAAAACTTGTGGGACGATATTCGATCGGTATCGAAGTGGATTGCAGATTTCTACAAAATAATGTAAGATAGGGTGTGTTTGGGTTAGATCAAGAGATCCATCTCCGAACATGAACATAGACATAAAACATGGCTCTCCAATAGCCTAACTTTTCTCAAGAAAGACCAACCTAATTAAGTGCACTGACATATAAATTACAGCCTAATAATGTAACGGCAACAGAGTGGTGAAAAATGCAGCAACAGGAAAAAGAGGAGGAAAGAGGAAACTAGGAGAATACACAATGCGCATGGAAATCTATAAGCATATATATTCTTCTTTCGGCATCAACATCTTCGCATGATACTCTCCCTCTCTCTTTCCCAGGCCGTCCGTAGTGCCTCGTAAGATTTTTTCCCAGCCAAAACCTCTGAAGCCTGTTTCCGGATCGGACTGCTGTGTTGTTGCTGCTGCTGCTGCTGCTCAGGCCACATCCGTCCGCTCTTGTTTCCGTTGGCATATCCAGGGGACAAAGTGTAACTTGAATCCATAATCATGTCACCCTCCAGTATCCTAAGAACCTTCAAACATGAAGGCAAGAACATTAGTACAGAATTAGAAGAAAATGTCACTTTTTTCTTGGATGTCTGGTTTGTGTACCATCATGTAACATACCTGAGACATCCGAGGCCTGGCATGAGGATCGCGTCTAATGCAAAATGATGCTGCATGCAACATGCAGTACACCTCATGTTCGGCATAGTGGTTCCCCAAGCGTGGATCTACAAGCTCATCGATCGCATATTCTTCAAGCAAAGGGCGAGCCTGTTCAAACAATATCAACCAAAGACGACAGATAAGTGATTTAATGCATCAGTAATTCCCACCTAAAACAGAAAGCAAGCATGGTAAAATAAGTAAAGTCATAAATTTAGAGCATAATCAGATATAAAATATAGTATAATGGATGACCACCACAGGAACACAGAATTATGTTCTATTTTCAGCTCACCCATTCGGTCAGGCACTGCTGGCCCTTTGGTCGATTGATATCAACAGCTTTACGTCCGGTGACAAGCTCCAGTAGCACCACTCCAAAGGAATATACATCAGCTTTTTCTGTAATTTGCCCGCTTTGAGCATATTCTGGAGCTAGATATCTACAATAGAAGCACAGAAATAACTTAGATACATTTTTATTTGGTCAAAGATATTTGACTCTGATCCAAGCTTACCCAAAGGTGCCTATTACTCTTGTTTCCACGCCAAGGTCACCATCAGGCTGCCATCTTGCTAAGCCAAAATCACCAACCTTTGTAACACAATAAAGGTTAGATGTTGGAAGCCAATATTTCAAAGATTTAAGAGTAACTGCAGATATATAAAAGACATTACAAATGCTGGAAGATATTATCTTATTAAATTCTTGTAGAGAAACAGGAGAACATGAAATTTGGTTGAGGATATGAGTGTCCTAACAATGATAAGAACCAAACATTTTTGAGGAAAACTGGGACCAAGTATCCTTATAAACACACAATGGGAGGGACATACCAATGGTTCAAAATCATGGGTTATAAGAATATTATTTGGTCTCATGTCCCTGTGAACTATGCAACCAACTCTGCATTCCTCGTGAAGATACCTCAAACCCCGAGCAGCTCCTACAGCGATCTTTTGCCTAGCAGACCATTCTAGTGGTTCTCTACTACGACCTGCAAGCAAAAATGCATAAAATCTTGTACACATCAGAACAGTCCAACGATCTTGGATACTCTCTAAGAAAAACTCTAGACAATCTTTAACATAAATGTTCTTTTGTCCATGGAGAAAAACTACATCTACACATACAAGTTATCTCTTGCACAAAGCTATGAATGTAAATTAGCAAGCAATTTAAATAATCCAAAGCACAGTTGTCTTCATCTCAGCATTGCACTATGTAACTTAAATATCGTGTAAATTACCTCAGTGCCAGTTAATAAACAACTGATAAGTACTTGAGGCCACCTCATCCATCAATTGATTAAAATTTCCAGAAATACATTGTCCAATTATATGTAACATAAACAACTTTAGGAGGGCTTTACGAGAGCCTTTGTTTACAAATATTTGACACTCAAGTGAAACCACATTACTTTATATCCATATTCCATGGCTACGATGCATTTATAGCTCAATAAAGTGTGTCCCGAAGCACTAAGATTGTCAAAAATTGACTTAAGAAGATAACTAATTTCCTCAGGCAATTCTTTCTATATAACCAAGACAGATTATATGGTAAGATTGTACTGGGGCAAAACATGAATGCCAGAAGTTCCACTTAGACTTTGTTCCTCAGATCTACCATTAATAGTTAACAAAAGAGTATATATGTCTAAAGTAATTACCATAAAGATGAGCATCCAAAGAGCCATTGCAAATATATTCATAAACCAGCAACCTTCTCCTGTCTTCAACACAGAATCCGATTAACATCACAACATTGCGATGTTGTGCACAGCTTAGAACTTCTACCTCCGAGCAGAATTCTTGATCACCCTGGGAGCTAGCAAGTTTATGTTGCTTGACCGCAATTGCTTGACCATCTGGTAGGACACCTCGATGCACAGATCCAAATCCACCCTCAGCCAAGAAGTTTGCCTGGGAAAATCCACCAGTAGCAAGTTCCAGTTCTGAATAGCTGAACCACCTAGGAGGCTTTCCGAACACAGGTGCCTTGTGCTGACATATTGAACATAGAGGAGGTGGTCCTGGAGGTGCATTTCTAGATAGAGAAATTGCTTCTCTGACATTCCCACTGAAGTTTATTTCTGATCTGTAACTCAGAGAACCAATTCCAGCTTCTCTATCCAACTTAGAAAATTTATCCAACAGGGCTTTGGCTGTAGATATACGGGCCTTGGTATCAAGTGCTTGCGATACTTCTTGAATCTCTTTTGAAGACGGGCGGGCACTGCCAAAAATATCAGCCATCCATGGCTGAAAATTTGTTCGTGCAGGACTTGAACACCCACTGTCAGAATCAGAGGTAGATAAATCTAAATTCCTGATTTCTTTTGCACTTACATGCTCCTCTTTCTTAATGGCACCAATTGTTTCGGTGGCAAAAAATGGGGAAGTTCCAGGATCTGAGCTTGACACTGAGAATGTCCCAGCTTCAGTCGTAGTAAATGATGTCTCCACTTCGGGACTACTAGTTGGCGTCACAGCTGGACCTCTGATAGAATTTTGAGAATCTTTTGTGTCATTAGAAATCTTTGGCGTATCTAACTCAGAAGGCAATTGACGAGGAAACTGGGGCTCTGCTTCATGGGATCCTACTAAATTCAATCGAAGAACTTTAGGTTGAGAACGCTTCATAACCACTATGTTGCATTGTAGTTCATCAATGCAATGCTTCTCTTCATGCTTGAGCTGTCTACGGAAAGCAGTAGCAACCAGAAATCAGAAGAGGCAAGCAATAGTACAAGTATCTCTATCATTGGGCATAAACTACTTACAACATCAAATAAATTACAAAGAAAAATCTCACAGATTGATAAGAAGATTCCTGTTCTCGTTATTAAATACACACAAGGGAAAAGGTTCAAATGAATTATTACTTGTCCAGTACAACCCAGCTTGCCAGAACTCGTCTGGACTCCGCAGCCACTGCACCAGAAGGTGATCCAGAAACAGTCTTTATCTTGACACTTATCTACAAAGAAAAGGAAGAGCATGTTTACCAATAAAATCAAAGGAAGATCAAATGGCAATAACATGCACAACCTACCTTATTTGAATCATAAATGTCATGAAGTTGCAACATCATTTGAGAACAAGAATCAGTTATATCAGATTTCTGTTCCAAAGCAGTACCAGATTGGGACTTCCTGTGGCCACTGGCGCAGTCCCCAGCAAATCTTGGGAAACCCCATAGTTTTCTACCTGAAAGGATAAAAAAAAATTAATAAAGCGTTACTCCAAAGAACATTCCAAGACATGATAGAAGATAACACATTAGTAGCAGTCTTAGAAATGAAAGCATACAAATAATGCAAACCATGCTCAGAAATGAAAGCATACCCAAACCCACAAAAGCACAAAAGCAAAAATAGTTCAGATGCAATGTCCTTAATGATGCAATGATTTGCTCGATGGACATATAACCAGTTTCAGGTGTTATTCATAACATAACATAATTAACTCTAGCAATATAGAAGATCAAGTCCCTCACATTGACATCTAGGAAAACAAAGAATCTCAAAGTGATTTCTTCGTATTACACTTTTTTATTCCAGGAATCATGATGCAGAATTAATAGTCACCAATACTATCATAGGTATAACAAACTGTGTGATGTTTAACAACCAAATTCCGAAAAAAAATATAAGCTTCTGTGCTTATTCATAATGAGTAAGGTAGGACTCAGACCCCAAATCTATACAAATATGCACCAATCCACCTGCGACCAAACCTTCCAAATAAATAATTAAGTCATCTGACAGGAACCAATAAAAAAAAACGATGTAGCTGTCGCAGAAAGTACCCAAAATGAACAGCAAACTCTTAACAGGGCAGTGATGAAGACATCAGGACTTACAAGAATATTCACTAGGGCCGATGCAAAGAACTCTTGGAAGATTCTTAATATACAACGGAAAAGAATCAAAACAAAAGAAAAGAAAAAAAAGTAGGGAAAACGAGCATCGAAGAGACAAAGATAAACAAACAGAGTTGGATGACTGATACCAGAACTGTGGGGTGGAACCACAACCAAAAGCATTATGCAATCACCAGGCTGAACAACATGCGTTAAAGCCCATGCAAAGAACTCTTGGAAGATTCTTAATATACAACGGAAAAGAATCAAAACAAAAGAAAAGAAAAAAAAGTAGGGAAAACGAGCATCGAAGAGACAAAGATAAACAAACAGAGTTGGATGACTGATACCAGAACTGTGGGGTGGAACCACAACCAAAAGCATTATGCAATCACCAGGCTGAACAACATGCGTTAAAGCCCATACAAGGGCTGTCTTCGGGATTTCTTTCGAGGCCTTGACCGCAACAACAACCTTCTCAGAAGCATCGAGGCCCTTAGCGGCTTTCCCCCGCTTGTGCTGCTGGCTGGAACTCATCTCTCCTCTAAATTAGAGCGAAACCTTCCTGACTAGGCGTTTGCCCTCATAGCATCATCTCAGAAGGCAGAACTGTTCGTCAGAGTCGCAACGGAGAAGATAGAGGAAGCAGAAGAAGAAAAGGTGTCTTTGCCTTCACTAATACACTGATTCGACCAGGCGAACGCAGATAACATGGATCTGAACCCACACCAACTGTCGTTTCCGGTGTTTAAAGCAATCACGAGAAAAAGACACTTTTGACCTACCCGGATGAAACGAGGTGCAGTCACTTTGACCAACCGCAGAAATACATCTTTTTTCCCTGTTCAGCGCCACCCCGTTCACTGTGTTCCTGAATACTCCACTGTTCGTCGATCCCACCTGCATCAAAATCTGGTTATTCTCATCTGCCTCATATACACAAGACGTTGTAAAGAAATAGAAAAACCGAATACTACTTAAATACAGATGAAGCGGTGATTTCTCGTTGAAAAGGAGGTCCTTTTCCGAAGTAGAGGGGGAGAGGAGGGATCAAAGCTCTGTTCTCGTGAATGTACTCACTGCTTTTTTCGCAAGGAAACCGACAAGAAAAAGTGGATCTAGTACAGTAACACACTCTTTGAACTCTCAAATCAGATGACAAAAACCCTAGCAAACTTCAAAGAGCCTCTTCGCACCCCCGAGTCGGAAATCAGTTCAGGAAGTCGACAAAAGTCGTCGAGCAAATATTTTGAACACTCGTAGTGGCGACGATCTCAAAAGAAAAGAATCTCCCTTTTTACCGTAATCTGTAATTCAAACTTCTCCAGAAATCCAAACCTCGACGATTGACAGCCGCCAAATGATTCAGAACCAAAGCGACGATGATATATCTTAGAAGTCGCGCACAACAGCCTCCGAATTCTTCGAGCGTCCAAAAAGGGCCTGCTAAGAAGCGACCCTTAGATACCTCGAGATGCTAGACATGAACCCTGACCTCCACTAAGGCGTCGAAATCCATTAAGATCCAAACTTTTCCTTCTTTCGCCTCGCATAACGCCGTTCCTCCCCGAATCCGCGCCGTAATACTCCTCAAATCAACCCAGGAGACCCGACAAATCCGGCCGGAGGCCCAAGAAAAGAGCGAACCGTGAAGCTTCCAAATCGAGATCTCTGCCCACCAGATGAGCCCAAACGAAGAAAACTCCAAATGAGTGAGCCCTAATCCTAAACTCCAACGCCGAAAAGAGAAAAGAGATCCGAAAAAATGCGAGGTCTCGATCAATACAAGGAACAACGCAACAAAAAAAGGAAATCCCTCCCAAAAATCCTCTCCTTCTTTAACTTCTTCAAATTAAACGCCTCTTCCGTGCTCTCATCACTGCGCATCGCCGCCGCACAGTTCGCTTACCGAAATACCCCTCCTTCTCTACCATTTTACCAAACCTACCCCCTTCCTTAACATAACGACCGACATCTTGAATTTTCCCTCAATTCCTACTTAATTATTATTTTTCGATCCCTTTTAATATGTTAATTTTATATTCCTGTCAAATTAACATTTTTTCTCATAAATAATAATAATATAATATCAACATTAATCATCCAACAATTCACCGGAGAGGGGGGAAATTGGCCGTGGGTCCCAACCATTTTGACCGGAGGTTTGGACCACCAAATTGGGTAAGAACTGTTCGAGTCACAATGGCGCAATTCTCTACGCACAGGCACAGGTCATGTGGGGTCCAAACTCCTGTCCTCAGATCGTGACTCGTGGGTTCACCCGAGCGGTCCCGGTGCGAGAACATGATGCCCGCTGCCACCCTGTGCCTTTGATCAGACGCTGGGCCAGGTCGGGTACACCTGATCGTTTCCTGTACTGCCTTTCATGTGATTAGGTGTTCGGATGTCAGTCGACCTGCCAACTTTGCAGATCGTGTGCTCTTCGTTATTTGCATCAAATGTGTTTTTGCATCTGATTAATACAACCCTAATCTCAATTAAATGATCGCCATAGAAATTTGTCTTTTTGGGAAAGACGAATCGTACGTGCGACGCCACCAGTGGCCAAAACTTCCCGCGCACAGCGAAACCGAACCGAACCGAACGAACGTTTGGGGATATGTCCGTAAATAACGCCGACACTGGTGGGCTTCTGTGGAACCCCAAAGCCCACATGGTGGCGCCCTTCTCGACGACGACAGTCCATTCATATAATAAAATAATAATAATAATGATAATAATAATAAGATGGAGCCCACCGAATTCGAGACGTTCGATCGCCATCTTTCGTTATTTTATTGCTGAATAGTTTAAATGCGTGGAGTTTGTCCTCTTTTGGTGCGTTACGTTAATAATTGCGGAATGAGGCACGTTATAATGCGAGACGTGCAGAAACCAAAGACGACGACAATATACAATACATGAGGCTTTGGTGATAGGTTGTTGGCATTCGCTCACACCCAAAGGCTTAATTTGTTTGCTTCTTCTAAGCAGTGGGGTTTTGGACAGCGACGCAGGTTTTGTGTCATTGAAGTCGTGTAACACAGCGGATTAGAAAGCTGAGAGATGAAGACAAGAAGAAGAAGAAGAAGAGGTCACGCTGATTGACACTGTAGCTGCTACAGGAGGCATGATCTTGAGATCCGTCTTGCAGTACCTGGAACTGATCGCTAACATGTTTTTACCGCTCATCAGATCGGCTTCGTCGTGACGGAGGAGAAGTCAAGGTGACGACCACGAGGAGGAATGTGAGGAACAAGCAAGCGTGCTGCGCTGACTCGGTCAGGCGACATCCATGGCCCAGGTCGTGCAAGAAGAGGGGCGAGAGCGTATGCATGCATGATTGAGAGAAGAAGGAGACAGTCACAAGCAACGAACTGCCACATAAATGCCAATAAACACCACCTCAAGCGGCCATAAATATTCCCAACAAGTGAGGCCAAAATCCAGAGCGAGTTTGGTCTGCAATTAATGTGTGCATCGGTGTTCTCTGACAGAGATAACAGTTCTAACTTTGGATCCCAGGGTCCTCCCACGGCCTACGAGTCATAGCAAACATGCAGCTTCTTCCTGTGAGTTATTGATTGCATCAACCACCAGAAACTCCAAACCTGTAAAGTCCATTAATGGTGCAGTGTCCCCATCCTGTGAGGTCTTTCGGGTATCAGAAGAGACAACAGGTATCCACTGGGTTAGATATCTATGATCTATGTGGCACGCTGTGTACGTGAGCAGACCCGCTCGGCCTGATTGGTATCTGATAAGACCGGCCCGGTCCGGATATAAACCAAGTCTAATTTTGCGGCCTGAGCTAATTGGGCCGGATCCAAGTTTAAAGAACCGGCCCATCACCTTCGGTTGGATCGCCATATTAACAGATCATACACCGTGGAAAACCGTGGACGGCGGCAAGACGTTGGTGCCCTTGATTCCCTGGGACACTTTGTGCAGGATCCATGGAGCTAGCCGCCCGTTACATGCCACGTAGCTGATGTAGGAACAGATTGCGTCAGGTTCGCTCGAAAGCCCAGACTCGGCTGCAGCGGTCGGTTCTCCGGCTACCCTTCCCTGTAACGGCCCTAAAACTCGGTGCCCTTTGGTTTCTTTTCTTGATCGTTTCTCCCTTGCTTTTAGGGCTTATTTTCTTCTTCCCGTGTAACGATGCTGTTATGCGTCCTCACTCGGTTGGACTTCAGGGAGAGAGGTGTGGATGTTTTGGTTGAGCGAATTGTATATTTATGCTCTTGAATTTTCTTTGGTATCATGATGTTGCGGTAAATTTCGAACTGATTCGGTAGATTCCGCGATTTATGCTATTGAGCTGAGATTTGCTGGTACGTTCACTTGCAGATGAGTTCTTTTTTAGGTGTTCTTATATCTAATCTAATTTTTCCCATCCTCCGGTTCCTGGAATGTAATATCGGGCGTGTTTGTGTTTCTTTATTGGTATCAAGAGTTTCCAATTAAAGATGATATTATTTAGTTAATAATTTTGACACAATAAAGTTCGGTGGATTATTTGTTCCTGCAGATATGCGTGTAGATCAAAGTAACAATAAAACACAAAGGAGAGAGCCAGATTTGAGCAAGAGTTCATATTTAAAGCTAACTGTTGTCTCGATCATCATTCTCTTGTTGTTATTGACGTCGTCGTTGTTATTTACCCTGTTCTGAGAAATGGACAGGCGTTGAAACACGGCTCACAAGACCTCAGAAAGTCATCCTTGACCACTAGGAGGGTACAAAACCGGTTTAGGAGGCCTCTTTTCAAGCCCAAATATCTCTCCAAGGGAGAACCATCCACCATGGAAATGAGATAATGCACATCTTACCTATAGTGGGGATAGACTAGAATGTAAAGGAGAGATTGTCTCTATATAAATCATCTGTTGCTTGATCTTCAATTTGGATGATAAATATACCAAGGGGTTGCAGTTAGAAATGTCTTGAAGCACCTGAGAATATTTCCTTTATGTTTTGATTCCCGTTAGAGATATTCTTCACTTATCAATTCTTATATAAAATGGTGTAAAAGCAAATAGGATGTTTCCACCTGTTCATTGTGCAATATAAAGTGAAATAATATAGAACCAGCTTCTATTATTAAGCAGTTTTTCAACGGTACAAAGGTTGGAATATCACAATTTTAGTTTGTCGACCTTGGGACATCATTGAAGAATTTTCCCTAGATGTAGAAACATCTGTTTGGAGAAACGTGTTTCTCTTATGATTTTACAGGACGCCTATAGGCACTTCCAGATTTGATTCACACTCTGAATTATATCTTTTTTCTTATGTTTCTATATGTATTTTAAAATTTCAACTGCAATTGCTTATTGTTAATCTGACCATATCTTTTAGTTTGTAACTGCAAGTGCATGGGACTGTCATTATGAGAATTTTTGGAGATGGGTCTTGGGGAAAATGTATTATTGCTTCATTATGACATTGGTATTATTGCCTCAAAATAACAATTTAGCATAAGGGGTTCAAATGTAGATTGATCCGCTCTAGCCCCCACAGGAGTGAGAGTGTCTTTTTCTATATTCTTGGGTTGGAGTTGCTTAAGTAGTTTTTCAAATATTAATCCAATTATGGGCCAAGCTATTGTGGTGATTCTTTTACCAAACTTCAGCTTAATTAGGGGTTCTATATGATTTGCGAGCTGTGATATTGAATTTTATCCATATATGATGCAGGTTGTTTTCCTCTTCTGAATTTGTATACACATTTATAGAGTATCCATGAACTGTTATCCTGGTTTGATCATACAATATTCTTTGCACAGACAAATAGACGTATCTTGGAGATAATCATGTGCAAGATCCAGTGAAGTTCAATTGTAGAAATTCGTGAGTTCCTTTTTACAACCAAAAATGAGCAACATGGATGACCACAATTCAGCTGGCAAAGGCAGTAAGATTAAGAAGCAAGAAGTGAATAAGGTCCATGCAAGCAAGGATGGCACTCCATGGGGTGACCTATGGACAGAAGGGCTTTTATGTGCTTTTGAGTTTGTTCGGAGTCACAAATCAGCAAGTTCTGATAAATCCACTTTAAGGACTCATGTTACATGGAAAAAGAATAATCTAAATTCAAGGAAGCAAGTAAACAAATTAGAATCAGATACTATTTCTGTCCAATATATGGATGATGCTGAATCCATCTCTCCAATCAGCCTGAACCATAATGATGCCACCTTAGATGTTGATGAAGTTCCTCAATCTGATGACTCAAAAGATAAAACCAAGTACCTCAGAAGATCACAAGGTGGTCACTGGGTTCCTATTGGATGGGCAAGAATTTCAGAACTAGTCCAGATGGTCCAAGCTGATGCCAGCTGGGCTTCACACCAAATATATGTTCCTGATGATGAGGATGATTTTACTGTTGCTGATGTTGCAGCTCCATACTGGGAACGTCCAGCAGGATCAACATGGTGGTGCCATGTAACTGCTGGCCATCACTTTGTTGATGCATGGCTAAGTAACGCTCAATGGTTGCATCCAGCTATCAGTATTGCTTTGAGAGATGAAAGCCGTCTTATTAGCGAAAAAATGAAGCATCTTTTGTATGAGGTGATTGTTACCCAATGCCTTAGCTGCTTGCTCACACAAAATAGTACCTCTGTTTTCTATTTAAATATATATTTTCACACTTCTCATAAGTAGCTTGCTTGTGCACTATACAATGCATAGACATTCTCATTTATAACATCTCCAGGGAGGTATCCTTAATTCCTTGAAGAATAAAATGTCTTTTTGTTGTTCTAGAAGCAAAGTTGTCAGGTTAAATGATTATAGCTGCATTGTTCATTTTTTGTAACTCCTAGCAGGCACACTGATGTTAGTGATGGCAGAGATGGATATATAAAATCTGATCATTTTGTAAAGAAGTGTCTATAGACTAGCAGGCAACAGCTAATTTACCACAAATTTTGATTCTTCATATTGATTGTGTCTCTAAATATTAAAAAGGAAGTTATATTAAATTTGTCAAATGCACTTTCTCCCATCTATATGGGGCTTTCTTAGGATATTAGTGTACACGAGATCATTCATTACTTTTATTGATAAGGATAAGTGTTCAGCTCTGGTATTTGGTACTCAAGAGGCTATAGGGACTCTTAGATACAAATACAGTCATGTGGAATCTTTGATACACCTGGAGGAATTGAGTAAATATGTCCATACAAATATTTTCAAATGGTTAGGTTGTGAACAACTTGTTTTTCTTCTACACTAAGTTGTATCTTGGAGACTTGGACTAGTACAAATGATAGACAGGATTTGTGTCTCATGTCAAAAGTAAAACCCAGGAAATTGAATCATAGAGCTTGGGCGAGCATGTACTTCTTTTACAAGATTAAGCTACAACAATCAGCAAGACTTGGTTGTCCCACTTTGTCCTTAACTCCTAGGAGTGCAATGAGATTGGACCTAAAATAAAACAACACAGAGTATTATAAACATAATTCTAGCCCTTCATATGCTAAGCATTGATATTAATTTTTAGCCCTCATCACGGGATCAAACTATCATGGCTTGTTCTTCAACACTTAAAACATACAAGTCTAATTATTCTTGAAAATTATAATATTTAACTTAAGCTCGATTTCTAATTTGTACAACATATTATCTTGTGCACTTATGGTAACTTCATATTACATTCTGCATTCTTAAAGTAAATTCTGATTAAAACTACAAATCAGTGACCATCTTGACCTCATCCATCTAATCTATTACAATATACAAATTAGATGAACATAACAAAGTAGATAAATTATACTTCCCTAGCCAATATGCTCTTTAAAGGTAAAAGGCTTGTGGTATTACATCTACATACATAAATATATCTTGGTGATAGATACAGTTGTAATTGATATTTTGATCTTCAAGCTCTAGTTCATATGTCAGCCACGTTCCTGAATGTAGAAGTTTATTAATTTGTTCAACTGAAATGAAGTTAACCAAGTGATCATAGAGAAAATCATAAGAAGATATATGGAAATGAAATGTGGATCTTTTTATGCCTATGTAAAATTTTATGCAGCTCTGTACTTTGGCTTGTTTGATATGAATAGAATAAAATGTTTCATGGTTGTACATGAAGATGTATCTTCAATTAATAACTGTGATATCTGTTGTTTTATGGAGGCAATTGATTTCATATGGTACTTCGCCAGACAATCATCATGTACTAAGTTGTTTTACTTGATTGAGCTTTTCTCTTAGATTAATGTTATGATCGTACATAAAAGAGCTGCATTCTAGTTCCATAAAATTTCGTATTATCTTTTGTAATGACTATGGATTTGTTTACTTGATAAACTTCATTTTAGTTGGACAAATTGATAGAATTTGTACTTAAGTTCAGGAAAGAGGTTAATTTATGAACTAGACTTGGAATATTGAATTATCAAGTATCAATTACAATGGTACGTCACCAAGATGTAATCATATTCCTAGACCTAGATGAAATATTACAAGTTCTCTTGACTTCAATGAGCATATTAACTAGAGATTGCCTATTTCGTTATGTTCACAGTTGTACACAAAGTTTTATCTTGAAGTATTATTTATGATGTCTGCTATTATGTGATGGCAGTTGCTATTATTTGGTATTTAGCCAGATAATCATCAAATACTGAATTGTTTTACTTGATTGAACATTTTCTCTCATATTAATGTTTTGATGGTGCTAGCTATATAGATCCCAGTTAGGGTCGCCGGTGGGCTACTATTTGAGCTTTTGGGTCAGTCAGTTGGTGATCCATATCGTGAAGAAGATGACATACCCATTGTTCTCCGGTCTTGGCAAGCACAAAACTATTTAGTAACTGCACTACATGTCAAAGGCTCTGCATCAAATATTAATGTGCTTGGCATAACTGAAGTTCAGGTATGTTTTTCTTTGTGGACGACATGTTTGTTTTTTATTTGATTCAATGGGCCATGGATAGTATTAGATCTTTTATCTAAACCTCATGTCATAGAGTCATAGTTAAGCATAATGGTCCAACGATATGCAGGAGCTGCTTCTGGCTGGTGGAAGCATGGCACCTAAGTCAGTTCATGAAGTCATAGCACATTTAGCTAGCCGCCTTTCGCGGTGGGATGATAGGTATTGTAAATTATGTTCCCATTTTCCATCCTCCCCTTTCCTCCTTCCCATCATGGATCGATCAACTAAAGTTCTTTAACCATTAAATAGTCCATGATCAGAATAATTTGCTAGGAACATTAGCTGGTTCTTGTTCCTTTGTCATGTTTTTTTTATCTGTCTGCGGTTCCAGTTATTATCAGTAGATTTACAGTTGTTTGTGGATCTACGGGTTCAGTTGAATTGATATTGTAGAGTCTAAAGCTTGTAGGCAAGAATATTCTTAAAGCCACTTGAGAAAGACACATTTGCAGATTTACTCTTTAGTCACTTTTGATGTTTAATTTGTTTATTGAGCTATTAAAACTTCTACTCAGCATATGGTATTCCTCTTCTTTGCAATTTATTGTTTTGTGGTTTTGGAGCTATTTGATAGCTAAAGATCGTGACACAACTTTTTTATGTGCTTTAGATTATTTCGGAAATATGTGTTTGGAGCAGCAGATGAAATTGAGTTGAAGTTTGTAAATAGGTTGTCATACATCTGTATCCTTGGTCTATTAATCATGGTTTATTCAACAGTATTTTGGCAGTTATTCATGTATTTTTCCTGTCACCAGGAGAAATCATGAAGATTTGAATCTGCTAAGTATCATACTGAACCAAGAAATTAGAAGGTTGGCAACTCAGGTATAAAGCCCATGCTTTTCCAATTGGTTTGAGCTTTTTGCCTTGCTTTTACCATATGAAACCTCAAACTGCCATTATAAGTCTGCTTTATAAATTCCTTTCTTGCTCTCTCTCTTGTTAACAGCTGTTGTCTGCATAAACATTTCTGAATATGGATGCTGAACTTACTAACTTTTGAAAGTGATAAAAAGTGATCTATCTTTAGACATTAAGTTAGATGAGAGTCACGACAACGGAGGAGACCAATCCAATGACTTGGTGCAAAAAAGGACAATTTAGTTTCTACTTTGAGGATTATATTTCTTTCATTGGAGAAACTAAAATTTTGTTTCTGTAAAATAGATTGTGAATCTGCACATGCCAGTGAAATGGCTAAGGATTTAAAAGATGATGTTCTTATGCTGTTAGTTCTAATTTCTGATGAAGCATGACCTAGGCTTGAAATCCTTGAGAGGATGATCCTTGTTTTTTTTTCGAGTGGAAGCTTGCTTTTCTCGCTTCTTATCTTAAGTCCTATTAGGTTATAGATAGGCTTGGGGCAATCTTTTTAAGTACTAGAAATCACATAGAGAGTTTCAAGATCTCAAAAGAGTAAACTCTTCTGTCTTAAATTACTTTACTATATATGGCATACTATAAGCCCTAGAGGTTGTATCGCTGGATAACATATTAATTTTTGAACTTATGGTCCTGAAAACTTATTTCAAGGAGAGGTTTCATGTTATGACTTAGTATTGATATAGGATTAAATAGGAGGATTAAATCAAACTTGCTGTTTATTGAGGCAAAACAGGGACCCATTGTTTGTCTACTAGAAGAATGATTGAAGTTGATTCTTTGTGCCAGTTCAAAAATCTGTTATAATCACAAGTAGTTCTAGGAATCTTTTCCAAATAGTGTGGTATTTGATCTATAAAAGTACTTATCATGATAGTTGTTGCGGTGCTGTAGTTTATTTTGAAATTTTTCTAAAAATTAACTTTTGAGAGTTCAATTAAAGCTAGTAGATAATTGGTCTGGCTGGCAGGTTATTAGAGTTAAATGGTCATTGCATGCTAGAGAGGAGATAATTTTTGAGCTTCTGCATCATTTGAGGGGAAATGCCACGAAAATTATGTTAGAGGGAATTAAGAAGAGCACAAGAGAGATGTTGGAAGAGCAAGAAGCTGTCCGTGGACGGTTGTTCACAATTCAGGATGTTATGCAGAACACTGTACGTGCATGGCTGCAGGTACACCTTTTGACAGTGTTTGTTGTAATCTTGCTCATCTCCACCCACCTCTCTTGTTCGGTTTGTACAATGTTGCATGAGCATAACAATCTTATAGGTTTAGATGCAGTTCATACTTCCAAACTCTCTGACCTTCTTGCATCTGATCTGATTCAGGACAGAAGCCTCCGCATTACCCATAATTTGACCATTTTTGGTGGTTGTGGTCTTGTTCTTTCGATAATAACTGGTCTTTTTGGGATCAACGTGGACGGGATACCAGGGGCTACGAGTTCACCGTATGCTTTCAGCTTGTTTGCGGGAGTTCTTTTCTTCGTAGGAATCGCTCTAATTGGACTTGGACTGCTATACCTTGGACTACAAAATCCAATCACTGAAGAAAAGGTTCAAGTGAGGAAGTTGGAACTCCAGCAACTGGTTTCTATGTTCCAGCATGATGCGGAAACTCATGCAAAGGTCAGAGAAGCCATCACAAGGCATAGCCTGCCTCCAACTGCTGCAGACACACTCCCTGAAGCTGGTTACGTTCTTATACCATGAAAGGGTTATCATCATCAGAAGAAGAGAAGTTTCCACTCTGTTTATAACTGTTTTGATCAATATACTTTTTGAGGTTGAAATTATAATGTGATATGAAGCAGTTGTAATTCGATGAAAGCAAGAATCAATGTCTCTTCAAAGAAGGATGCTTCTCTTGCTTACATGTGTGTTCATGTGTGTGGACCGTTAAATACCGATCCGTAGGTATTGGGCCAGACAAAATTGCATTTCATTAGTCCATATATTAAGAGGAAATTGTCAAATAATTTGATAGTATTCCTTCTTTACATTTTAGAACGAGCAATATGCAAATCCTAAAAATGATTTTTTTTTTTGTCATATAATGCATTGATCTATTGTTTACTGTAATACAAATGTTCTGGTTCACAAGAATCAAATGTATTATTTTAGGATAAGAGACTGATGGCTTACAGACACACATGCGAATCAGTAGATCTCATGTTTTGGCAGCCACTTCTGGGTTAATAAAATCTGATCTGCTGCAAACTATTTAGAACTGCAGAAGTTTGTCTTTACTAGAATGATAAAGAATTTTTTTGCGTTAATCGAACTATCTGATCATTGCATATCGTACTCGCAACTTCGATAAATTATTCATAAGCAAACAACTTGGTAATAGTTATATATATATATATATACGAGGCACTGTACACAGGCATCAAAATATTCCTGCTGTTGCAGATTCGACCTCGTTCATGTGAGCTGGAACTGGAAGATGACAGCTTAAGCAGACAATTTATATGTCCAAGGTGCCACTTTGAGCAAACCCTAGATTAATCTGCTTGATCTTCTCAAGTAGATCTGGGCAATTAGTGTTCATGTTTGTAAAAATAAGACTGCATATATTGATATGAACGGCTCTAAGATTACATTGACATTGACAGCCTACAACTTTTCGCAAACCCCCATAAAAATAAGCATAAAGTTGTCATCCTAAAGCAAAAAAGAAGCTTGCTAAAGAAATGAAGCAAGCATCATCAACCTTCCAACAACACATGAAAATGTTTTCTGTAACCTTCCTTGGAACAGAAGCATCAGTTAGACCCAGTAGTCTTCTACATGCCTCATTATTATTAGCTAGCTCATCATGAATATTGGACACTTACAGGTGACAGCATGATGCCTTCATCCTACTTTTCTATCTACAACCAAAGAATTTGATCTAAGATTCTAGAGAATGTATCCAGATCCCAATCTTACATGCCACATAAGATGAACACAACCTGGCCACTGCTCATACCGGCCACCCTCAAACTTCAACCGACACCCTGGTCTTGATGGGCTTTAGCTTTACGCCCAAGCTTTCGGGTGACAGCAGCTCTGGGGAGATGCAGGATGGACTAAGTGGACCGCGTGGACTGTCGGTGAATTGGTTGAGTCTGTAAAAGCCATAACCCATGAAGAAATACTCTAAAGGTATCAGCATGGCATGGGGTTGCTCCTCGGTCACCAGTGAACCACATGCTTGGACCTGCACTAATTAGCATTGATCCGGATATGAAAACTAACCTAGTCATAATCCTTTTCAAGTGCAGCAGTCGTATCCATTATAAAGCTATGAAGAAATAGTATGTCAGGATCATACCTCAACCAGGGCACTATGTCTGCTGTCTAGTTTCGACATCATGTGAAGTGCATCAGAATGGAACGGAGAGTTCTCGCCAACAAATATTAATGTCCGACACTGCAGCTGCTGTAATCCCTCAGTGATGTCGTATCTGCTGCTTGCATACAATATTTAAGCTTAAAATGGATTACTGTCGTTAGAAACAAAAAGAACATTCATCAAAGGAAAGATATAGAACAATACCGGTTAATCGATTGAAGATAACGCCACACATTTATGCTCTGCCTCTCGTCCAGCAGCTGTAGATGCAAAATCATTACCAATATTTGCAAAGGATCACATACTGAAAGTTCCTATTCGGTAATAATAATTTCTACCTACGGATTTAACCGATACTAAATAAAGGAATACTCACACTTCTGCAGGCCTGGACAATTTCTGACTCAGGGATCTGGGTATTGCCACAGACTTCCTACCGACAAGGTCAGAATGAGATCACCACTAGCATGAGATTGATGCTAAGTCAAATAGATAAAGGCAGCGAAGATGAGAACTACCTTACAGAAGTACCGATGAAGCAAGCACTCCTTTATCAAGTCACACATCCCATAGAAGTAGAGCAAATTACATAGTATCTGATGAACAAATTCTCTTCATCAGCTTCAAAACTCAATATCATGACATAAGTACAGACGATACCTTACTATATAACCACTCCGTCCATGAGGGTGCTTTACACAGAGGAGATACAAGCACCAATCCTAACACACGCTCCCTATATTTGATCTGCGAAGCATGTGCGGAAGACAGTCAAAATCCACAAAGTAATGCTCAGAAGCAACACTTTAAGGATACATACGGAAAAAAGTGTAAGAATGTATGCCCCCGCCAAGACCCCCAGGCACATAACTGAACCTAACCTAGAAAGCATGGATAGAGTTAGATAACTCATGCTTCAACATAATGCATCACATATATAAGTTCCAGGGGTATATAATCAAACAATCTGCAGATTGTTACCTGAAATAGTCAAGAACATAAGCGATCTGATCCACCAAATCATCAACAGAAGGGATAGGAATACGGGAAGAAATTGGAGCAGCTCCCAGCTGAGTATAAAAACGTAGGCATCTCAGTGCCATGATCAGAAAATGATCAACCAATAGAACAGAATAATAGGATATAATAGTCACTTCAAATAAGGCTGTGACCAAGCAACCAACCTCATGACCTGGAGGACAGATATGATAGATGCAGAAATTGTGAAGAAGTAGCGAAGCAGCTTCAGGGCAAAAAAATAATCCTTGGAAGCACAAAACATCTGAACAACATCATAGAAAAGGAATTTAGACATACCAAAAACTGTTGGTTTTGTAATGTGTAGGATTACCCAATGATCCAAAAACTCAAAACTCAACATAAGCATGTATTGCCAGTAACAGATCTAGAGTTTGTAATAGAACAATCAGGACCTAGTAAGATATCATTTATGGGCAGATAAGATCCACAAGAAAAACAGGATAAAAAATGATGGATATTAAATGAAAAATGGAGGCATTAAGCAGCAGAGAGCTAAAAATTTCCATGAGCAGATCAATTTAACGTCAGAGAATCTGATTAAAACCATTCAAGACTAACATGTTAAAACCTGGAGATTTTGACTTAGAGAAGCCATTTTATTGATATTGCACTTACGATTCAAAGCAACATCCGGGTAAGTGATAAGTGCAGGTTTGTCCTGATCTCCAAACACAGAAACGGATACTGTGCCATGACTGGTTTTGATAAGATGTTCCTGTTGACCAACATGAAAGGAAAATCAATGTTAAGCAACAATAAAATGAACAGATATGCTGTTTAATAGGACCTGATGCAGGAAGATTAGGTAGCACAACCATCAGAAGGCACATGCTGCAAATCTACTTGGACAAGAGCAACAATCTAGTTATACAAATGCAGAAAGATTAACAGTTTCCAAAGTTAGATAGGCTTTCTCAACAGAACAAATTTCATATCAGGAAAAGTTGGAATAAAGGAAGCTCATTAAAACCAGTGACTAACAACTGTAGACACTGTAATAAACACCTTGCTTATGTCTTTTGCAAAATGGAATGATTCTGAGAAATAGGAAGAAGCAAAAAAACTAATGACTAGAGGAAGGCAACATAGCATTAGATTCCAAATTTTCTTCAAATTAAAAACAGAGCTTCACTGAACATAGCTTTTGCAAGTGGAGACATGCTCTCCACCAATAATAGTTAGTCTTGGTAGCCTTTCTAAAAAATTTCTAAGAAATGCTAGCTCATGCATATGAATCAAGTTTCTGCTAACTGTTAACCAAAAGAATTTGCCGTATTAACAAGAATTGGTCAACGGAAACAAACCATTCGCATGAAGCATACGCCAGAAACATGGATGCACCATGTGTCAATTCTCCAAAACCTTGAAAAGTCGTCGTCATAAGATAAACAACATATCTCCGACGAACCGAGTTAAAAGAGAAAGAAATAAACACCGCTCTTGCTATCTATGACATCAAAATTTCACTTGCTCTGAATTTAGTGTGGTATAGCTGTTTATCTACAGAACCAAAGCACCAAAATTGATACCGACAGAAAACATATCCCACGAGAGGCAAAAGATGGTCAACCGAATTGAAACCAACAAGACAGCAGAACACCAAGAAAAGAATTGAACTTTGTCCGGTGTTGAAGCCAAACAAGTACATTGTTCAAGGGAAAAAAAAAAAAATTAAAGAAGCAAAAGAGCCGTCAAAATAATAAAAAATCTCATCTTTTTTCTCAATACAATATCCAAATCCACGGGAAAATCAGCAAAAGAAAACAAAACAACCAGTCAAAAAAGAAAATATCGAGAACCACATTCCAGCCACTAATCACGTCAATGCCGGACAGAAAGGAGTGTCGACGAACAATTCAAGAGGGCCCCCAACCTTCCCACCGAAAGATATCCTCTCCACATCCACCGACACCGAGCTGCTCGATTCACCCATAGGACGAGGAGGAGGTTCCCGACCGAGACACTGACGACGCTCCCCTCCTTTCCTCCTCTCCTCTCTTTCTTATCTCTCTCTCTCTCTCTCTCTCTCTCTCTCTCTCACATGCACACAAACAGACACAGAAGCTCCCGTGGTGAGAACCCTCAACTCTTATATACCAAGCGCCCTTTTTTTTTCCGGATTTTTATAACCTATAAATATTTTAAAAAACAGTCTATATTTTAAATTTCTGAATGTTATAAGTTATTTAAAGGGATATAATTTATTCGTATATTTTAACATTCATAATCATTAAAGGCGATAATTATTTTTGTAAATTGTGCATATTTGGAGGTATATTTTTGAAATTTAAGCCACATATGACCTCACCGACTCACTCTCCCTAATCTATACCTGACGGCTGGCAGCCAGTATTTTCCCGTTGTCTGCGGGCCCCGTGAGGGTGACGTTAACTGCTAGTCACGAACCGGCTACGCGAAACGACCAAATAACCCACGCAACGGCATCGGAAGAGATCCATCGTGACCGTCCGATTCATGTTGCGCGAATCTCGAATGCTCGGTGCTCAGCTTGACTCGCCAGCGAACGGGAAGCCACGAGTCTCACCCATCCCGTGACCTTGTGCCGTTGGATCACGCGGAGGGCCTGATGGACGGCCGCAGCGGTGGGTGGGGCCCGCACTGCGAAGGTCGCGGCACGCGTGAGGTGATTGGGTTTGATGACTGGCGGTCCCACGTGGCCCCCTTCCGGTGCGAACCAAACTCCAACCCGCAGAGGCGAACATTAACTGTTGGAGATATCTCCGTCGTACCGGTATCGATGGAGTTGTTTGACTGCTCTAGTAAAGAGAATAACAGAGCCTTTCAATTTTTTTGATGAATTATTTCAACATATCTAGAACCGATATTTATATTGTTTAATTCACCATTTTCATGAATTACTTCATCCTGGGTTGGAAGTGATCTTGCTTGCTCAATACCAATACAGAATAATTGGTAAGCATGAAATCAAAAAGAGCAAAATCAGTGACAGCAAAATCAAGCATGATTTAATTTCAAGGCATGCAAACAATACACACATCCAAAACAACAAAGTAACCCATTGACCATGGCATCCAAAATTTCATGGTCTAATCATATACTCCAAGAATTTTACTTCTTTTACTATCAAATTCTACAGCAAATTCATGACATGATATATCTATCTTGACAGTCTGTTAACATAAACAACTGCTGTCTACATGTAAATCTGAAAGTTGCATGAAAGTCATAGCTCCACTATATCGAAAAACGTTAAGTTTACATACCCTTTTTTGCAAGTGATTGAAATCCCAAAAATTCAGTCTCCTTAGAAAAAAGCTGTGCCTATTATTGATTGCTCTGCGCAAAATCCTGCTTTTGATCAGTCATGATGTACTACCATAGATGTGGAATAATCAGCAAAATGTGGGTTCAGAAGTATGAGCAAGGCTTAAGTCCTTGACAAAGGAATACAGCATTTTTTCACTGGAATGATGCTTCTATTGAATGACCAGATTAGTGCCAATCATCGAATTTCATTCTTCCATCTCATCAGAAGAGTGTGGATTCTCCACCTCACTGCCACTACTCAAGCTATCTGCCCCAGCAACCTTGAAGTAATCTTTGACTGATTTGTCATGGATCTTATACTTGACAAACTTCACCTGTGACTCCCCATCATATCCCATTTCTTTTCTCTTCCTCCTTCCTTTATCTGTGTCTGATTTCATAGAATGAGCAGCTGAAAAAAAGGCAGCATCCACCGTTTCCATGTCCTCTGCAGCATCCTTGTCACCCTCCCCTTTGTTATCAAAAAAGAAAAGATCATCGTCTGTTTTCTTGCTGTCTGAATCAAACTTTGTAGTGTCAGAGACGACATTAGCTTCCTCAAATTTCAACTTGCTTCGCAGTTCTGTAATGTTTTCAAAAATTTTCAACCCTTGTTCTTCGAGAACCAAAAGCCACTCTGCAAGTCAGACAAGCTGTCTGATCAAGAAATGTTTTCGTATATAAATAAGAAACCATCAATATTCAATTAAATAAACTAAGAACATGAAAATTTCTAGATACTAACTCAGAAAACACTGAGGTGTGGGAGCACTGGGTCTGTTGAGTTTCTGCATGCCAACTTGATAAGTGGCCCACTTAATCAAGGTATTGGGAACACATGATGTCGAAAATGCATTTGTATAGGATACAGCTTTGTTGTGGTCTCCTTTATCCCTGTTACCAGAATAAATTTCAACACCAATGCTACTATCAACAGAGGCATCTTTATCTCATTAAGTGGCATCCTGACCTGACAATTTGTATGGCTTCATGAGTAACAATCAGTCTTCTCATAATGATATTCATCGTAGAATCATTAAAATGTTCTCCTTCAACCTCCGGATTTATGAAAGAATAATCAACTAAAATCACTGCGTCATAAAGGATGTTTCGTACCAAGCTTTCATCCATGGAGTTCTGTGCCAAAAAGCAAAATAAAATCAGAAAACACATTTTAGAATTGGAAAAACAGACTTATGGAAAAGTAAGTTGAAACTACTCTAAAAAGAAAATAATGAGATCCCACATAAGATTAAATTGGTAACTAAGTACTGTCCATCCATGACATGTAGAACCATTCTAATTATACTGTTAAGTCAAACTTTGTAGATTACACACAAAGTAATAAGTAGTATAAAATCTTTGAGTTTTCAAAAAATTAGCCATGGCCATTAATGTAAAACTGAAAATCTCTAATGTTAGATTGGCTGTTGAAAGAAGTCTAGTTCAAAGGCAAAAAGTAATGCTTTTCACAAAGTTACACATCTAGTAGGCCTTCACAGAAGTTACTTTGGTGACCATGACCAAAGCCATTTTTGGTATTGGAAAAAGCTACAAAACCAAGCCCTTAGTTGTTTACATATGAAACTGGTGATATGTGTTCTCAGAATTGTCCCACTAGTGGCAATTATATGCCTCTAAAGATGGCTCAAGTTGGGTAACATTACAACCAAACCCAGTATGTAGATTCAATGGTCAGTTTCCTCAAAAATGCAGCCTAGCGGCAAAAGATGCGTGCAATTCATGTAAAGAAAAATATAACCACTAAATCAGAGCAAAGCTAACTCTTAGACCTGAACAAACTCAAACTAGTTAAGTAAACATTTCTCAAATGCATGACCAGACTCCACCTCATAAAAGTACTGTTTTCAAGTGGACAATGACTTGAACAAAACCTGACCCAACCTACTTGCTCCTACATCTATTGGAATGCTCCCTGTAATACCGATCTACTTCTTTTTCAATCATTTTACTACATTACTAATATTGTTAAAGTAGAAACAACTTTTATACAAATTTACCATATTAGGAGGGGTAAAATAAATATATGTAAGAAAATGCCCAATATGCTAATGTTGCAGCAGCTTTTATTCAAGATCCAAAGCTAGTTAAAGTTTCATAAGCCAGAACACATTTTCAGAAACTAGTTATTATAGTGAAGTGTTCTTAATCCACAATCAGGGAAGTAAATGATGTCACAGAGGTTTGCTGGATTAACATGGTTCACATGGGCAATCAAGCATGCACCTTCACTAACCACTAACTCCTAAATTCTTCCACAAGTAATCTCTAAGACCTTGTAGATTATTTCACACGGCTCATTAGTGAAGCACTTGACAGAACTATCAAATTTGGAGACTGTTGGTAGATAGCTGTTTGAGTCAATTAAAAGTTGCTGATTATTGCACATGGAGTTCATTAGTTTTGCTAACTTACCAAAATGGTTATAACTGGCATCGGTGGGTTCAGCAGCAGCCTCAGTAATATATCTGTTTTTGAACATGTAGAAGTCAGAAAAGAATCGCACAACAAACCTACGCAATTGTATAAAGTCTGGTAATATAATAAAGATCAACAAAGCTACTCTCTGTAGAGCAGTAACCAGATGTATCAGGAAAAAGAGTTAATCACATGTGCAATTGATTTCTTTTCTTAATTGTCCCAATATTTATTTTCTTAATCGTCCCAATATTTAGTTGTGACTCACGTACCAATCACCTAAATCTTTCAGCAGTCACAAGTGGAATTAACAGAAGCAGAAACTATAATCAGAGATAAGATAAGAACTGCAATAACAGATGTTTCCAATCCCCATGTTCAAAATGAAATGGCACAAATAGAGTAAAACGATAGCATGCCTTACAACTATAAATATTTAACTATCTATTCTGCTCGTAAAATTTACAATTTAGCTAAAAACACTAAGGATAGTTAAACCACCGGTCATGTCCATGAACTTAAAGTCAGATGAAAGGAACAGTTACCGAAGAAAATATAATTCTGAAAGACAGATATTGAACTGACAGCCCAGACTTTCAGCTCCTTCTGTAAGTCTGGCCTTGGTGAACCATCTACTTGAACCTTCAAGCTCAAATTTAGCAAGAATGCCTCCGCAACCACGATGCCAGCCAAATGACCAATCCAACACCTTTCTTGCCCCAAGCAGGCACGAATCTCATCACTAACTAAAGGAAAAAGAACATTTAAATCGTCACCTTCCCCAATATGTTGCACCGTCCACACTCGAACAATATCGATAAAACATGGCAGCAAATAGCTATTACAAAGCTCTTGCCCATCAGAACTCCTTCCACTACAAATGCTGATATAGCTGACGACGCCGTCTGCTAGACTCTCAATCTCCTTCCTCATCTTCTTAGCCACCTTCCCAGATAGCTTCTTTTCCTCTCTGACACAATGATATAGCTCCGAAACAACGGGTGCGAGCAAGGCCACCGACTTCGGGCCATTACACGACGCGGAGCAGGCCGAAAGCAGCTGGAGAAGGTCTCTTATCGCAAAAACTCGATCAAGAACATCCCGTTTCGACCGGATTGCTTCGTGGTAACCCAGGGCAGAATAGAACCAGATGACCTCGATCGGGGGATCCACGCTGGACTGAAGCAGGCGGAAGAATATCGAGCGGAAGGCGGAGAAGTCGCAGGACTCCTTCTTGACTTCGATGAGATAGCGATCGATGGATTCTTTCAACACGGAGTGGAAGTTGGGGCCAGCTAGAGGGCCGAAGACGAGTGGTTTGGCACGCGTTGGGGATTCGAGGATGATCGGATCCATCAGGCGCAGGGGATTTCGAGAACTAACAAAGATCGAGCAAGCAACAGGAAGAGACTGGGAAGAATGCAAACCCTAACCCTAATTTTCTCGATCGTTTTGGGGGGAAAGTTTTGAGTTCGGATGGGGGTTTCTGATGCGGTTCGAAAGGTTTAAGGATCCAACACGGTCCAGGTGAGCCGCATCCCATCTTGATCTTGGGATCTCCATGTTTACACAAATCTCAAAGTCCAGTTCAGCCAGCTCACAAGCGGGTCCGATCCGCCCCTCTTCTCGAAGCATCGATCCGAAGTCCGGATTCCATTTTGGATCAAGTCCAATAGAACGACTGTGGAGAGACTCCGACGAACAGCGAGAGCAGCAGAAGGCAGAAATGGCGAGGCTCTCCCAACGCATCCTCTCTTCGTTGTTTCTTCTCCTACTCCTTTTCATCTATTCTTCGCTTCCCTATTTCGTCGCTTCCTCGAAGAAGCCACCTCCGGCTGCTCGTAAGGGCGACATCCCTTTTATCCGGTGCCAGGTCTGTGAGAAGATCGCCCACCAGATCATTCACCAGGTCAAGAAGAAGGAGGCTCAGATCTCGCCCAAAAAGGTTGTTTTTTCCTCTTCACTTTCTTTGTGTTCTTTTTTATTATGATATTGTTGCTTCCGGATTCGAGGAGGTTGATCTGAGTCGGATGGTTTCGTTTGGACGAATTTTGTGTCGGATTAGGTTTCAGAATTTCAGATCATCGAGATAGCCGAGAATATCTGCAATTTGAAGAAGGAGGAGGCGGATTGGATTCTCCAGATTGATGTTGTTGAGAAAGGTGATAAATTGGAGGTACGTGAACGAACTATGAACTGATTCCAGGTCACTGAATAGTAAGTCAGGATATCTCTATCTCGTTAGAATATTTACATAGATATATGAACGACATGTTAGCGGGCTCTGTTCTGATAATGGCACAAACTTGAAAAACTGAGAAAAATATAAGCTAATAACAGTTTTTAAAAGTGTGATTGTTTTAATTCATTCCTGGCTGCGAGCATGCACAAGTTTGTGTTTTGTGGAATGTGGGCTGATTTGAGGTTTCCTTTCACAAAGTGCATGCTTTAATAGAAGCTAGCTACAATTATTTTAACTGCTTGCCTGTAACTTGACAATACTTTATTACATCAAACGAAAGATGCAACTTATTTACACTTTAGTAATTTTTGAATTGGTTATACAATAACAACAAAGCCGTAAGTTTCAACTATTTGGGGTCAGCTACATGAATCTTTTGCCACCACTGAGATTTATGAAATGCCTCTATACTGAAATCAGTTAAGATTCATGTTCGTCAGATCTAAATTGACTATAAATGACTGTAAAAAAAAAGATAAAATGAGTAATAAGTTTGGACAGTCTGTATCTGAAATAAATCTAAAATTATGGTTGGATATCCACATTAACCGTGACCGGTACAACTATGTTCCTTTGCTTTTTTCCTTTTCAGGAATAGACATTTTACTCATGGAACTTCATTAACTTGAAGTTCAATGTCTTCCTTTTAGTTGTTTAAATCAAGCCATATGATGTCACCATCTGCTGATTTCATTATTTGATATACGACTTTCCTCTGAAGATATATTTTTTTCTTGTATTGCAATTTTTACATTCAGATCTGTCTTAGTTTCTTATTTTATTACATTTGCATTTTCCAGCTGGTTGAACAAGGCATTGAAGGACAATGTAATTCAGAATGTAAAACCATTGAACATGCTTGTCAAGAGGTAAAACTTTTGCGTGTGATGCTGTGTGATATAGAAAAGGACTTTTATGTGTAATGTCAGGATATAGCACTAGCATGTGTATATTTTTTAATAGAAGACTGTCATTGCTGAACTTCTATTATGGACTAGGATTTGTGCAACTATAAATCTGTTTCACTATTGATATACTCCACAAAGTTTAGGCCTTTTGGCTACATATAAGGGGGTCATTGATGGTGCCTTTGTTTCTCTAATAGATTATAGAAAACTATACTAATTAGATCTCTCATTGTATGTTATTAAGAATCGAGCACTATTTTGATTGCAATTCTATATTTCTGTATGCTAGCTGCATTTTCTCAGAGCTATGATTCTGCATGTTTATGTATAACCCAGGATTTCTAACTTGCAATATATATATATATATATATATATATATATCTATATATATATATATATATATATATATATAAACTGATATTTCAGGTTACATTTTGCCTGAACATATGCAGCTAGCTGATATTTTGTAAATAAATCCTCTTTGTATGTTTGTGGATGTGATTAAAGATTCTCCTGCACAAATGATATAAATGCTACTTGTGATAATGATCTGCTCTGACTTATGGCAGAGATGGACATTTTTTTTAACTTAAAATTTACTGAAATGAACAATATTTTTAATGCTGGTCATCAACATATTGATTCCTGATAACTAGTTGATGTTCACACCATGGTTTGCAGTACCGGTCCGACAGGCTTCCGGTACGCGGACCGCCTGTTATCGGTCCGGTACTGTAGCAGTACTGTAGAGTGCTCGGCACGCCTGAATATACCGCTCGGTACACCTAGGTGTACCGAGCGGTATACCGTACCATACCGATACCGAGCCCAGGTCGAAACTCCGGTACGGTACGGTATTGCGAACCTTGGTTCACACATTGTCCACATTACAGGGACTAATATTTTTATAGGATATGTATCTGGACGTACATGGTACAGTGATCCTTCAGTTTGCACAAATAGAAAAAATGGTCCTTGACATCTTTTTGACTTTAACATCTCTGTAGTGTTTTTAAAATATGTCTACTAGAGAATAGAGATGTCATTGAACCTGTTTCTTTGGTAAGCAGGTTAAATTTGGTCAAATTCTATGACTTGTCTTGTTGGAAACTCCATAGATTGTGGCAACACTTGCAATTGCATGCATTAAAGCTCATTCAGATAGCTTGATTTTAGATAATTCATAATTATGCAAACCATGTGGCCTGAGATAGCAGGCGGATATCAACTGCTTCACCTAAGTAATCACTCTTCAAACCCATCATGAACGTTATGGGGCTTTTAAGTTGTCATGCAATGGGAAGAAAAAAGCTCTCACTGTGTGTATTGTGTCTAGGAACTAAGTCAGAATTTTTGTGTTGCAAGTGAGCTTTTGACCCTGATCTGATTCCTTTGATTGCTTGCATTAATCACATGCATTAGACTAACAAGAAATTCAAGATTTGATTTGGGAAGGGAATGCCCAAATGACTTCTATAATGTGTACGCCCATAATGTATAGGCTAATCACTCCTTGGTGAAACTTAATTATGTTTAGAAGATCTTGGAGGAATTATATGATGTGATAGTAGGAAGCCTTTGTTTGATTCTTTTATAATTATACTGCTGAAAACCCTTTTAGTCCTTTTAGTATGTTCTCTTCAATTAGTTTTTTGATTACTGCATTGATGATATGTTCATATATAGATTTGTGTCATATTTGTAATTTTCCATTCTTATGTCAGCAGATCATGGGTTACTCAGATACTGATGTTGCAGAATATGTTTTTAGTGCAAGACCTTCAATTGATCAGTTGGTTAAGTTTCTCTGCAAGGATCTTTCTAAAGCATGCTCTGTCAAGCCACCACCTGTTCCTGCGGTAATTGGTTGCAATTCATACTTTGAGATAGTTAAGAGTTTACAGCATACCTGAAGCTCAATTCTTCTGGGGACCTACAGTATGCTTTCGTGTATCTTTTGATCAAAGCCCACAGAATATTTGTTACATATAATAACTGAGATGTTTAAATGATAATAAACAATTTTTTTATAATGAGCAAGCTGGAAGGCATGTGTACTGCTGCTTAGCCATCTGTACCTTTCTTACATCTGATTGCTATATATGACCTTTGTTTTGCTTGCCTTCTTGCTACTTAGCACATGTCATAGATGTGTTATTTTGCTAGAAGATTGGAAACCATTTGAATCATAATCTGAAAGTATATTACATAACAAAGTAGCTTGAATCACTGAAAGGTCGTTGACCCATTACTACAAGATTTTAGATGTTTGGTATTATAGTGTAGTACCTGTCTATATACAGGAGAAAGATGTGAAATTGTTTGATGGGATCTTTGCAAACTTCTAGATTTGCATATGACTAAAATGAGCCAATACTACCAGACATAATCTGCTATTCTTGTCAAACCTAGGTTGAACTTTCAGCACAAGACATTGGTATCTAAGTGCTGCTTATACAGCAGATTCTTATCCATTGGACTTGTAAGAATGTTACTTTCTTTGTTCTACAGCATGATTGACCTTCTTTTTCATTGTTTCTTTTATTGTTGCATACTGAAAACCTCCAGCAAAAGACCTGTGTGCTACAACTTAGCATGTTGCCCCTGCATGGTACTTGCATTGGTCAGGTCCTGGCACTATGTGTACAGGGTATAGCATGGCATGATGTCCAGTGTCAACTCCGCATTGGTTTTCTGCATGGCATTATACCCAGTGCCATCTTTCCATCAGCAGGACACATGTTGAACTGCATGCCTAAATATGCAAAAAATTGGCTATCTATGTGCTGAAATATGTCAAACCAATTTTTGACTGTTGAGGATTGCAAGCAAGACAATGTATCATCTTACTTGAAAACATAGCATGCTACATGCTGTTGCTGACAGACAGTGGTGTACTGCTGATATATGATTTTGTTTGGAATAAGCACTGATAAATCCATGCTTCCAAATTCACAGGATAGGGTTCCTGGAGAACCTTTTATTGCCAAGTCCTCTAAAGATGCTGAAATGGAAAAGATCTTGAGATCTATGGAGGTAGTTTAACTACTGGTTTGACATTACAATTTTGTCCTATTTAGTTAAATTGATGTTTTTAGCGGTTATGAGGACAGGGTATGCCAGGGGCACCAGGAATGAAAATGTATTCGCGAGAAGATCTAATGAGTGGCAAATTTGGTGAAGCTGATGATGATGACGACGACGAAGATGACGAAGACAATTTTTCTGGGAAATTGGTGTGTTCTTTTAGCCTATTTTTCTCATATATCAATAATTGTATGTTCTGAAACATGTTTCTTTGTTGTTCAGGGAAATATTCTAAATGACAAGGATCCACCTAAGCAGGATTATAAACAGAAGATATTGCAAGGCATCACGGGAACTGGGACAGTGATAAAGGAGAACATAAACAAAGTATCGGAACAGATAAAGAACTGGTGGACAGGAAAGACAAAGGATTCAAGTCATCCAAAAGCAAAGAAAACCGATCTGTAGTACCCAATAACAATGGTTCCAAGTGGAAATACAGTGGTTGAGATACTGCTCTTATTGCTGATGGAGGTACCTGTGCTAAAATTTAAACTTAGTGGTTACTTGTTAGGTTTCAATTCTTTTAGCAGATAGAGATGGAGACTGACCTTCTGTGCTATGTTCCTGACAACCATAATCTCGAAGTTGGAAATCTGCATCAATCCACATTGCTCGGCACTATGGGCAACTTTTCTGCTGTTTATGCTAGTAGATACTCTGTGATCTTAGATTGCATCCTTGTAGCTTAAAATATCTTTCCCCTGCATCTTTGTCATGGGAGAATGGGAAAAGGTGGAGAGGTTAAACTCCTGAATGAGATTTTGAATTTTGAACCTAAATAAGTGACTAAGAAAATTAAAAGAAGCTAATATTAATAAATTGGTTTTATTATAAGACAAAAGAGAGAGTTTAATTAGCACACATGATTATATGTACCTCTTAAGTAAAATTAATAAGCCATGAGTGCCATTACTTTGGAAAATAAATCCAACTGATACATGAAACTAGAGGGAGCTAATATTAATAATTTTGTTTTATTATAAGCACAAAAAGAGAGTTTTTAATTATATAGCTCCTGAAAGTATAGAATATACAATTAAAACCATGAGTACCTCGCTCTCCTCCCCTCGCAGAGGGCGTGCGCGTCCTTCTCCGCCACCGCTGGATCCGCTGCAACCCCCACCCCCTCCGCGAGGCCGCTCCTCCCTTAGGCCTCGTTACCGACGGGCCTCTCGAAGGCGGCGGAGTACGTTATCTCGAAGGTGGACGATTTGATGAAATGGGCCCGCCGCGGGTCCATATGGCCGATGACCTTCGGGCTCGCCTGCTGCGCCGTGGAGATTATGCACACCGGGGCCTCGCTTTATGACTTCGATCGCTTCGGTGGAATCTTCCGTCCCAGCCCTCGCCAGTCCGATTGCATGATTGTCGCCGGAACGCTCACGAACAAGATGGCACCTGCTCTTCTCAAGTAACAAAAATTGAATCTTTACTTTCCCTTCCTCCCTAATTTTATTGGAAATGACATTAACATCGAGCATGAAATTTCTTTTTAGATATGGGTATAAAAAACGTGAACTTGGCTTGTTCTTTGTTGGTGTTGGGGTTTGATCATGGTTGGTTAAGGTCCTTAGATTACAAACACATTATTGTCGTAATAGAAATTTTGATGGATCTTGATCTCGTGCATCTATTTTGGTCAATTGGTTTAAGAGTCGTTAATCTGCAAGTATTGTCGCTCAAATTTCGGTTTAGACTTTTCCGTGGTGTAAACCAACTTTTCATTTCTAGTACAAAGCTTAGTGGAAACTGAACTCCATTATTCTGCATTATGTAGGTTTTTCCAATTGCTTATGAACTTAGAGAAACTTATACACGGTCGCCTGAACTTGTCAGGTTAATCTGTGGCCTCCGAGTATAACAAGTCACCATAATATCCCATCTACCTGGGGTTGGCTACACAGATTTTTCTGCTACTGAGCTCTGTTTAAGGCAATATAACTAGTCGATGGGTTGCTTTTGAGTACTTCCTCATCGCTTCTGTCGTCTTATATTGTGTGTTAATTTGTTACTGACACTGGAACTCTTTAAAGTGGGTGCATAAAGGTTTTTGGTGATTCCTTGTCAGACTGTTTTGGTGGATTTCTTTGTGTTCCTTAGTTACCAGCATGGTAGAATTACATCCACATAATAAACAATTCTGGGATGATTTGATCAATGATCAGTTTTTAGTTCTTAGTTTGTGTCTAGATCCGAGTGTTGGTGGTAAAAAACATTCATAAAAAATGTTTGTGTCGCTGAGACGAAAATAAATGTATGGAATTACTAGAATAGATAGAAGAACTTATTTTCATTTATGAACAACTAGGTGGAGCCTCGTTAGAGGATAAGAGGATATGATGAGAGCAATCGTTAAGGAGGCTTTAATACAAATAATTAGTATTAATGCTATAAGGAGAGGTAGAGGGTGAGCTAAGTAGACTTTAGTACAAATTATAAATATATATAAATATTCTTTATTTAATAAAGGGTGTTATTTTCTATGGAACATAATGATGATAAAGATCCAAATATTTGGGACATTATGGCTTATTGTTGTAGTTCTGTGAGCTATCACATATATGTTTAATATATTGAATAATGTTTAAGAGATAATTGCACCAAGTTGACTTGAATTTATATCTGTTAATCTAGTGAACTTTTTTGTCAGTTGTCACTTGACAAAACACCTATGCTAATCCTTAATAACTTAAAGAGTATTTTGATTACAGAATTTTATTTATCTGCAACTGTTGGGAGGAATGTTCTCGTTGCTAAAGTTTTCTCTGTTGTAGAGTGATATTTGTTTTATATTTTAGACAAAGTTTTATCTTCTAGAACAATATTTGATGAAATCTAGTTCTCTTGATTTAGAAGTCATGGACTTATTTCATGCTGTTGGAACTTTCATTTTAAAACATTATATCATTGTACAAGCATGGCAGGAAGTCTTCAATGGAAGTTATTGCTCATTTGAGAAGTTGAACTATGATTTTCTTAAACTAACTTGTAGTGGTACAATTTTTTTAATTGCCGACAGTGATGCCAAGGTTAAGTAGTTCAAAATATAGGAACTTACATTCTATTAGTTTGTGAGGATGACATAATGTTCTTAATTTGGACTTGCAGTTGCCATGTCAAAATATTTTTTATGGAACCTAATGACGATAAATATCCAAATAGTAGGGACATTATGGCTTATTGTTTAAATTATTTAAGCGGGCATAAGTATATTTGGATCGTTCCTGTTTAAGATGATTGCACCTTGGAACCAAAGCCTTGCTGTAAAGGGAGATAATATTACTAGGTTTCGGCAGAGTACATCATACAGGAGATTGTGGGAAGGTTCAATTCTTCTTGTGTGCAAATATGCTGCTCAAAATTTTCGCCATACAACTTAATGAGAGATGGTTGGATACATTCTGGAGATTGTCTGGAATTTTGATATGTTACTCAGCAAACTAGAACTTCCTGAGTTTGGGATGCAAATCCGATATGCAATTAGTGGGAGTGTAGGTTAATGCATTAGGGGTTCATTTCTGTACATTTATAGTTTTGATCTCAACAAAAGAATAGTTTAAATGGAAAAGCTATGAAGGAGATGACAAATTCACAAGTCAATATCAAATTCTTTCCTTTTTTATGCCATCGAAGAGAAAGCCCAATTTCTTCTTTAAAAAAGTTTCCTCCTTTAGATAATAGGATATCGTTTCACAACCTACTAATCTTTCATCTTTTCTTTTGTTCCATCCAGGGTCTATGACCAGATGCCTGAGCCTCGATGGGTGATTTCCATGGGCAGTTGTGCAAATGGTGGTGGTATTATCATTACTCGTATTCTGTTGTACGCAGCTGTGACAGAATTGTTCCCGTCGACATCTATGTTCCTGGATGTCCTCCTACAGCCGAGGCTCTACTTTACGGCGTCCTCCGGCTCCAGAAGAAGATCAACAGGCGCAAGGATTTCCTTCTTTGGTGGACCAAGTAGAGGAGTCCATATTATCAATGGATCGCTTCTATGTATGTGCTTGATAAAAGCTACTATGCTGAGACTCTCTCACTGTTTCTGTTTTGAAGGCATCACAGATAATTTTCATCCTGCTGTATGTACTAATATCATTTTATGAAGCTAAAACCCTAAATATTCTGTGTAAATAAGTACTGTTTGTTCTTGACCATGTAGAATAAATATTCTCTGATGGGTGATTCTTGAAAACAAAAAGATTTCTGCAGAGCATGTCCACTGTTCTGTAGTTACTGTGAAAGTTGAAGCTTAATTACAGAAGTCTAAGATCATAAGGTGGTCAATTCATGGATGAAGCTTTAGGACAAAGGTATGATTAGCATTATGAATACTTTGTATTGGATTCCGAATCCTGGTCTGTGAAGTCAACCGTTGAAGTGGGGCGTCGGGATCTTTGACTTGGACCTATCAAATCAATCCTATTGGGTTGGACCAGTTGGGAGGTCGGGTCAAAGTTGGATCAAGCGTAGCCATTGTTGACGTTACAGCTCTATTCAACCTGACTCGACCTGTGAATCTAACAAGATCCGATTTGCTTCGACTCGATCCAACCCAACCCACTGGTTGTATGAGTTGGCAGATCGGGTCGGATCCGAATCGAGTCCGGAAGATGAAGTCACCAAAGTGACTGACACGGAGCCCTAACTCTTGCAACAAAATTACGAGAGTACCCCCACCGCATCTGTGCCATTAAGTATCGGACGCCTGCGGCCGTCACGGCGACCTTGCTGCGCTCCCAACGTCTCCTCCTCGGACTTTGTTCCGCTCTCCGATCTATTGCTTGCCCCAGTCGACGGAGAGAGGTATGCTTGCTATGTCGATTGAGTTGCTCTCGATCTCTAATTGGAATCCCTTTTTCCAGATCGATCTTTTCTTATCGTCTCGTCGTATCTGGGGTTTCCTTGTACCTGGAATTTTCCAGATCCCCCTTCCGTTTCTTGTTGCAATTTACGGCATTTGTATCTCCTTTTAGTTTTGTGCCATCACTTAGGGGTTTACCCTTCTGGTGATTCCTCGAGGTCTTGACTCAGTAAAGTTGTGCTCTGTATTTGACATGGATTGTTGAGCACGTTGATGGGCATTTGGATCGTTAGGTCTTCTTCTATATCGTGTACATGATCTATATGTCGTTCTTCAAATGGATGTCTGATGAAATGATTGTTTTTCTGTATGGCGTGGTCTCTTTTTAGTTGGCAGATGGCGGCGAGGCTGCACCAGCTTCGATCTAAGGCTGCCCAAGCCTCGGAGTTTGTGGCGAAGAACGGTTGCGCATACTATAAGGAGCTTCTGGAGAAGAACAAGCAGTATATTGTTCAACCACCTTCCGTCGAGAAGTGTCAAGAGTTGTCAAAGCAGCTCTTTTACACGCGTCTGGCAAGGTTCGGATTCGCATCTTTTTATATACTTTGTTAGGGAATACAGACAAGTATCGCGATTGGGTTGGTCTTGTTGGTAAACATTTGTCAAACAAGATGAGCCTAAATAATGATCATTGAACATATGTTTTCTGGTTTGAGTGTGATTATTGGCTCATGAATAAGAGTAATGGCTTGTTATATATGGTTTGATTAAATCCATAACAAGTATAAAAAATGAGCAAGAGCAACTAGAGAGGTAGAAGGTTGGTTTGTGTGCCATAGATTGTCCTACTGCTTAGCAACATGATATATTTATTTCTCTTAAGCATAGCATGTGTATAAGATTTTTTTTGGACCTAATGTAGATATTTGTTTGAATCTCGTCTGACATCTTGATCTGCAGATTCAGAAGGTTTTGCTTGATTTTTCTATGAGCAGGTAGGATCTTTATGAACCCTCATTGTGATAGGTGATATATTTTCTTGTTGATATATATATATATATATATATATATATATGTGTGTGTGTGTGTGTGTGTGTGTGTGTGTGTGTGGAGTTTCCTTATTCCCAAAATGTGCTTCGTTAAACTGTAGAATAGTTAGGTACCATGTAACTAGGGAAGCTGATCTTGTTGTCCTTTCTCAGGTTATTATTATCATATACTTTGAAATTCCTCGATAGGTGATAATTCCATCATAGTTTTATTTTATTTGTGTGTGTTTTGGGGGGGGGGGTGCTTATGTTTCAGGGTTAAGGTAGGTTAAATTTGACTCTCCAAACAATATCATCTAGTCAAAGGAGGTTAAACCAAATAACCTGGAAGTGGAAGTGTGCTTTAAAATGATCTTATGTTGTATTCTTTGTTAACAAGATAAAAGAGATTGCTTGATAGCAATCAGCAGTAAAACAAAAAGGATTGAAATTAACTAGCTAAGTTAGATAATTCAACCCTATTACTCTAGTCTTGAAACAAACACAATCTTTTGTTTTTTTTTTTCTAACTTTTGATAAATCATACTGCTGCTGCTGTCAAGGAACATGTTGAAGTCTTACTGTCACCATCAGAAATGTGTCCTTTAGGATGCTTCTGCAAAATAACACGCCCAAGGCCGAGCGCTTCCCCCTTAAGCCATGGAGTGGCGTGGTATTCCACGGGAAAGGTTGTTATCGTGGCACACAATGCACATTGTGTGATGGGCGAATATTGAGCTTTGGCTTCCTTTGGCCGCTCACCTGTGCTGAGCAGCAGTTAGAGTGAGGGGATAAGCCAACATTTGAACCCTTTACTTGAATTTACCTTGTGATGATCCTTTACAGTACATTTTTCATTATGGTAGACAGACTTAAAATTGACCAAAAAAGATTTATTTTGGGCATTAGAGGTACCTTGGAGCTGATAAACATGATCATCATTATATTCAGAGTTCATATATGATGACAGCAAGATTCATGAAGTTATTTAAATGACTTATTTAACTTAGTCTTCATTTAAGCTAATGTTGTATCCATCATGACTGTTTTCTATGATATGTTGCAAATAAATGATTTTGTTTTATAAGTTGGAGTTGGACTTATGTTTTAGGAAGTGCATCTATACTAGGAATATTTAAGAAGTGGATCGATAATGAAGATAGGTCAATATTATTACTCCATGCTGGTTGTATAAAGTTCAGATTTTGATTTTGATGAAAAGAAATCTAGGCTTAGAATGCCTCTATATAAACAGCTTTCGATTGCAGCATTCCTGGTCGGTACGAATCATTCTGGAAGGAGATTAATGGCCTGAGGCACATCTGGAGAAACAAAAAGGATCTCAAAGTCGAGGAAGCCAGCATAGCAGCATTATTTGGTCTCGAGCTGTACGCATGGTCCTGTGTTGGTGAGATAGTTGGACGAGGATTCACCTTTACTGGCTACTACGTTTGAACCTTCTCAATCGAAAGCCAGTTTGCTCGTCTGTCAAATTTTCGATTGTTGGATGATGAATTTTTTCACCTTGATTTTAATTTTGCCCATAAATTAATTAAGCTGGTAGTCAGCTAGACAGATGTTGTTCCCTCAATAATTTGGAGGCTTGTTTTCTTCTTGTTACACAAAATTCGCTTGATCCTACTCCTTCCTGTTCCAGATTCAGAAACCTGTTTTGTACGATCAGGTTGTATAAACCAGTTACCAATTCTTTCTTGGAATTATATCAATGAATCATGTTCCTGATGCATATTCAAGTATTTCTGTAAATTTCAGGCATTTTGCATGTTGTAATAAACAGTAATGTTTATTATTTGTTTTGTTGTTTGGAGAAGTTTTATGCTAAAACACTAAGAAGCCAAGAAAGTGTATGATCAGGTTGTATAAATCAGATACCAATTCTTTCTTCAAGTTACATCAATGAATCATGTTCTTGATGCATATTCAATCAAGTATTTATGTATATTTCAGGCATTTTGCATGTTGTAATAAACAGTAATGTTTATGATTTGTTGTTTGGAGATGTTTTATGCTGAAACACTAAGAAGCCAAGAAAGTGTATGATCAGGTTGTATGAACCAGATACCAATTCTTTCTTCAAGCTATATCAATGAATCATGTTCTTGATGCATATTTAAGTATTTCTGTATATTTCAGGCATCTTGGATGTTGGAATAAACAATAATGTTTATTATTTGTTTTGTTGTTTGGAGATGCTAAAGCAGTAAGAAGAAGCCAAGAAAGAGGTACTTACTCCTCCCTCTTTTCACTTCAGTCCACAATTGGTAACAACTAAAACTACCACAATTAGAATTCTCTCCCAAAATTAGACCACATCGATAAGGATCACCTCCCAAAATTAATAGATGACATGGCAATCGACACACACCAAACACCACCAAGGATGAGGGTTGATGGATGATAGTAGTAAGCCTGTCTCTGGGTCTCCAAATATGTACGAAATCTAATGTAAAGTATTCTAAAGCTTCATTATGATTTCAATGTATTCTAATTTGCTACCAACACACACTGCAACAACTGAGGTAGGACTGCTTGTTGAGTTGGCATAGGAACAACATATATGATCAGGAGTATCATTGAGCTGTGTCATGGGAAAGATCTAATCTCTAAGTGGATAACTCTTTACCTGTGGAAAAAAGCCATTATGATTTCAATGTATTCTAATTTGCTACCAACACACACTGCAACAACTGAGGTAGGACTGCTTGTTGAGTTGGCATAGGAACAACATATATGATCAGTAGTATCATTGAGCTGTGTCATGGGAAAGATCTAATCTCTAAGTGGATAACTCTACATGTGGAAAAAAGCCATATTGCAGCTAGATGAGTCTTAGCCAATCAATCCTTCAAAAGATTGGCCCACCTTAAGTTTATTTGGTCCCGAGAAGATCATCAACAAGAATTCTAATAATCCTCTTAAATAAGCAGCCTACATGAGCAGAATGTCATGCACACTTCAGAGTGGATGAACTTATGCCACCTATGGCCACTGATCCTTACCAAGTAATATTAATCTGTTCAGAAATGGTCTCCAAGGAATTAGATAACAGCAATATTCTTTGACACTTTACATCATGCTTGGATAATAATAAACAAGGATAAAGCATACGATACCAGATAAAATAAAAACTTACATTAGTGAAGACATGTTCAGTTGTTAAACTCTGCAGGTGTAGCTTGTGAAAGAGTTTCAGCAACCAACTTACAGGGATTGGATTGAGTCGAGTCGAGTCAGATCGGGTTGAGGTGGGACAATAAGGACATAAAGTGGATCCAAATCCAACCTTCCTTCCAGCTAATGAAGATTTCCAGCAGGCCAGGAAAGATTTACATTGATTATCAGGAAAAAAAAAAAACAAGGTTGGATTAGGTCGAACAATAATCAAAAGATGATACTCTAGCTTATTCAGGTTAGGCTGCGAAATGCAATGGGTTCACATCAAGATTTTCACCCCTACCTAATGCATATTGTTGCTATCTATTAATTAACAGCTCCAATTTCATTGTCAATTGAATTGGGATGTCCCCAGGGCATTTGACAAAATGCAGGTAAAGAACAGTGAGGGAATAACATTCCCCTGGTTTATTCTTCAACAGAGTTTGCAGCACTAAAATTTGAAGAGAGCAACTGAACAGCTGAGACACCTAGAAGTGGAGATTTGAGTCAGGTCAAGAGGGTTAGATGTGTCTATTAGTATTAACCTGGCTTAAACATGTTTGTAGTCAATTATTTCATTGATCCATATTATGACAAATGGTACAAGAACAGCCTTAGTATCGGATGAGAGACTCAAGTAGAAAAGGATTACTCATGGACGGGACCAAAGATATATCATGGTGTGAAACCATCGTGGGGTTGGATCTCATGTCCAGGTTTTGGTTATCGTTTTTATGACAAATGGTTATCGTTCTCGTGACAATTGATATCAAAATAGATCTAGAATTGAGAATGATAAAGAATCTAAATAGGAAAGGACTATCCATTGTACATGATGGTATGAGCACCACTCACCCTAGCATGCACCATACTATAATTGATCAATTTGAGAGATTGGATTGAAAGAATTTTGGAATCAACATAGGCACTGAAAAACGATAATGATAGATAAAGCAGAATCCATCTCAGATACACAGCTAGAACCAAAGGATAACGAAAGACAATGAAAGAATTCTGAAATCAACATAGGCACTGAAAAACGATAATGATAGATAAAGCAGAATCCATCTCAGATCCACAGCTAGAACCAAAGGAAAACAATAGACATTGAAAGAATTTTGAAATCCACATAGGCACTGAAAAACAATAATAATAGATAAAGCAGAATCCATCTCAGATCCACAGATAGAACCAAAGGATGAGCTCCATGAAAGCTAAAACATTAAACCTTCTTAAAAATATGTTCTTATCTGCAAAAGATACAAGTCCTTGAATTTATACTTGAATATGTGAAGAAAGTGCAATCGGCCATAGGTTTCCATGTGAGATAATCATCAAACTGGATCATACCAGAATCGGATAGAAGTTATACATTGTCTGGCAAAGCACTACTCAATAAAGCACGCCAGAAGATATAGCACGAATGCATATGTTCTATCTAGTAGTAGTAACAGAATTTTTTTTATTCCAAATAATGGGTTTTTTTCCTTGACAATGGTGTTCTGATAAAACTAGAACCAGAACTTATAGTTCAAATGGTCACCAATATTCAAAAACATGTAAACTTCAGTAGTTAGCTGCATTACACTCCTATTACAGGAAGTTAAAACAAATAGCAAATTGAACTTCAGAATTAAAATAACATGGTGATGTCCATACAAAGCTCTGTGAACAAAATTCTGAGAGCAGAGAATATATTCTTAGTAACTTTGAGACATTGATACTGAAAGACAAAATGAATAGCACAAGTGATCAAATGCAAATAAGGTTTAGAACTATGCAGCAAACATGATAGATAAAGCATTGGACCAGAGGAAAAGTCCGAGAAGGCCAAAACCTAAACCTTGAGCCGAAGCATGATATTTGCGAAAAATAAGAAATTCTTAATTCATTGAATTACATGCAGAAAGTGAAAGCCATCAGAAACTTACAGCAAATCACTTTTCCAAAGAGAAGATCAGCAAACATAGCACAGGTTATTGGTGCAGAAAATGCCACATTCTAGCCATACATTGAGTGTAATCATCTTAATTCAAAACATGAGTTTTTTGATGTTATGACATTCCAGTAAAAATAGAACCAGAACTTATAGTTTGTAAGATCAACACTGTGAACAACCTTTAACAATTAGATGCATTATACTCCTATCATGACAAGTTATGATATGTAGCAAATGGAACTTCAGAACAACAGTAACAGACAACAATGACATGGAATAGAAGATTATCTTATCAAGCCCCTCCAACGATTTGTTCTTGAGACAAGCTCAATTTCCTGAAGCAGATACCTGTTGATCAGCATCTCCAGATCCTTCCTTTGCTTCATCGTCCAAACCATCATTTCTTTCTTCTGGAAGAACCTCGCAATTAGCTGCTGAATCAGCAGTTTCAGATTGTACAGATGACTCACTACCATTCTTCTCTTCACCAAGTATCCCACTAACAGGAGCACTGGAACCGACAGCAGTAGACTCCTCGTTGGCAGTATCCTTCTTCCGTCCCAAAATTGCCTCAATAGCTGCAGCACTAGCCCTTGCAGCAGCTGCTTCCTTCTCAGCAGCTTCCCTCTTCTTTTTCTCCTCTTCTTCCTTAGCAAGAGCCTCAGCTCTTGCTTTCTCTTCCGCTTCCCGGGCCAATCGTTCAGCCTTCTCCCTCTCAACATCCTCATACAGTTTTCCCATCTCCTCTCTCCCTTCCTTCCTCAATGCCTCCTCCATAAGCTCCTTTATTTCTTGGCTCAATGTCACTCCATCATCTAACAGCAGATCCTTTAGTGTTTTAAGTCCATCATCCAACCGGCCAGAGTCAATGAAACCTTTGAGAAGCAGCTCATAACTCATGACATTTGGTTTCACCTCCTTCTCCAACATCTGGTCGAAGAACTTCTTTGCTTCATCGAGCCGTACTACATTCACCAGTCCACCAATGACTTTATTATATGCAGTTGCATTTGGCCTCAGCCCCAACTCCACCATCTTCTGAAAATACCCTGTTGCATCATCCACCCTATCCACTCCAAAACATGATTCCACTAGCAAGACATACGTGTATTCATCTGGATTGATCCCACGCTCACCCATCTCTTTGTATAATTCCTCCGCCTCTGGAACCAACTTGTTGCTCCCAAGATGTTCAATCAAACTGTTATAAGACAATGTGTCAGGGATGCACTTCTGCTCGCCCATCTTCCTAAAGACAGTGATTGCATCTGGGAACCTCCCAGCAAGACAGTAGGCATCCACCATCACATTAAAGGTTCCCAAATTCACCGTGATCCTCCTCGGAGGGTCGTGCTCTTTTAGCATCCGATCAAACAGGTCAATGGCCTCCTCGAGCTTTCCATTCCTTCCCAACGCGTCCAGCACCAGGTTATAGCTCACTGCACCAAATCTGACCTTGGAGCCTTCACCTAGGACATCACGGTATATCTCCATGGCTCCTTTCTCCATTCCCTTTCCGAAATAGCCCTTCATGAGGTTCCCATACACGATGCCGTCAAGGATCTTTCCGCCGCCAACCTTTTCCAGCAGCTCCTCATAGAGGGAGACGACCTTGTCGGGGTCGCCTTTTTTAACAAAGCCCTGCATGAGATAGTTGTAGACGATGGGGTCGGGTGGCACGAAGGCCTTGGCCAGCATGTCGTCCTTTAGTTCGAGGGCTTGGTCGAGCTTGCCATTGTCGACCAGTCCTTTGGCAAGGATGCGGTAGGTGGTGGGAGAGGGAGGGAAAGGCGCGTCGTCTTTAAGGAGTAGGCGGAAGTGCTCGAGGGCGATGTCGGTCTTGCGGCAGTCGCAGTAGGCCTGCAGAAGCAGGTTGACGGTGATGACGGTGGGGGAAACGTTTGCCTGGGTGATGAAGCGGTGAAGGGAAAGCAGGTCAGCGTAGCGGGACTGGCGGAGGAGGGCGTGGAGAACAGCGTTGGCGGTGAAGATGGTGGGCCGGCAGTTGGAGTAGATGGAATGACGGACGAGGAGTGCGGCCTCGTCGAGATCGTTCTCGCGGATGAGGGTGAGGATGCGGTTGTGGAGGTTGAGGCGGCTGCCGGCGAGGGCGGAGATGGGCTCCGGAAGCTTCGGGGCGTTAGGGTTGGGGGCCGTCCTTGGGGACCGAGGAGGGGCGGACGAGGAGGGTGGCTTCTGCTGCTGGCGGAGGGAGGAGAGGGGTGGCTCGATGCGTAGGCGGCGCTTGCGGCGGCGGCGCTCGGCGGCTGCCTCCTCCGGGGTGGCGAAGGAGAAGAGGCGGAGGTGGGAGGCGAAGGGGAAGGAAGGGCGGGAGTAATACGGTTTGAAGGATTTGAGGTGGTGGGAGAGGAAGAGGGGTTTCGAGAGAGCCATTCCTCCTCTTCCGCGGGGGTGTTGGGGATTGGAAGCGAGTGAGAGCTCGGCGTCGGCACGATATAGACGAGGGTTTGGGGGTTTGGAGGTTCCGATTCGTAGGATGGACGCGTTGGATGGTTTTCACGAATCTTGATGCGAATCAACGAGGCTCAATCCAAGCCCAACGAGGCCTAGGATAGTACTTGGGCATTGTTTCACGAATCTTAATGCTCACAATGATGGGCTTGCAACGGACGGGCTAATCCAAGCCCAACAAGGCCCTAGATAGTACCGTACAACTTCTTGCGAATCTTGAAGCAGATCGATGATGAGCATCCAAGTCGGAGGGGACAATGCAAGCCCATCGAGGCATCGGATAGTGAATGGACAATGTTTCACGAATCTTGATGCGCGGAGTGAGGATAAATTTATGGTGGGATATATTAAGCCCAATAAAGCATAAAAGGCCCGTGGTGGCACTTTGGTAATTCAAACCCAGGTTATCGCATTATAACGCCGTCAACATGAGCATTTCCGTCAGGTTCGGATCAGACCGTGGAAAACGGCGACAGATCCGACCACGTAGCTCGTCGTCTCTTACCGTCGCTCGCAGTTCCCATTTCGAGGGACTCGCGAAGCGCAATGCTCGCAGCCAAGGCCGGAACTGGCGCGAGTGGTAGATAGGAAGGGCGCGATCGGGTCGAAGAGAAGCCCTGATTTGACGAAACGCCCCTCGTCAATCGATCGAAGCGGTTTGCTATTTTTATCGCCCAATTTAAGCTCCCCTGCGTCGCCCCCTCGCACTTGGTTCTTCCCTCCCGGTAAGAATCCATTCCTCTTTTTGCCATTGCTCTTCGGCGGGTCTACCACATTGTCTTTAATGTCTCAAATTCTCGATCTTCTTTCGCCCTTCTCATGCTGTTTTGATCGCATTTTGCGCACAAAACGACCTGTCAATCGCAGTTGGTCTTGGTTGGAGCCCTGATCGACGTAAAGCTGATTCCTTTCAAGTCTAGTGTTAGCTCGGACTTCGCTGGGGAAATTGGGGTCTGCGGGAATTTAGAGTTCCAAGCCAAAGTTTTCTTTTTGGTGGGGTTGGATTTATGAAAATTTGGATTTTTACAGTTAGATAAGGATTTGTGGATTTAATCAGGCCTCTTAGGTGCTCACTCATTGATCTGTCCGCAGGTGCATTGGATCGAATTCAGAAGTGGCCTTTACGTTTTGAGAGGCCCTCGTCTTGCTCGTGGTTCATTCCGCTAGCGACGAGTTGAGGATTCAGGATGGCATCCGCCGGAATCACTCTTAGGCCAATCAATGAAGATCCTGCTGTCTCTTTCTTCCAATCTAATGGCACGAGAACCCCACATTGTTCCGTGGAGTCCATTATGATTTACCTTGCAGTTCCTGGTGCTTCCATGACCCCAATGAGCGTTCTGGCTTCTGACTCGATTGCCTCTGTGAAGCTTAGGATCCAGACCTGCAAAGGGTTTGTTGTGAAAAATCAGAAGCTAGTGTTTGATGGCAGAGAGCTGAGTAGGAATGATAGCCTCATCCGGGATTATGGCATCTCCAATGGGAACATCCTCCACCTTGTCATCCACATCTCAGATGTTCGTGTCATCACTGTTAAAACTGCATGTGGGAAGAAATTCAAGTTTCATATCGAGGGGGGCCAAACTGTACAATATGTTAAAAGGCAAATTGCTAAGACGGGTAACCCATATGTGGATCTTCAAAATCAAAAACTTGTCTTTGCTTGCGAGGAACTCGATGACAAGAGGATGATTCATGATATTTGCAAGAATGATGATGCTGTGTTTCATTTACTTTTGCACAAATCAGCAGAGTTGAGGTCAAAGCCTGTTGAACGAGACTTTGAGCTTTCCATTGTAGCACCATTGTCCGAAGAGAAGGAAAATGTGAATGATATTCAGGTAACGACCACAGAGTCTACATGTAAGAATGTCTGGATTGAGCCAATCATCGTGAACCCAAAGATTGAGTTGCCTCAAGTGATCAGGGATCTCCTTCATGCTACTCTTGCTGGATTGGAGAATGGGAATCCACCAATCATGTCTTTGGAAGGTACAGGGGGAGCTTACTTTATGCAGGATATATCAGGTGACAAATTTGTTGCTGTTTTTAAACCAATTGATGAGGAGCCAATGGCTGAAAACAATCCTCGAGGACTTCCATTGTCAGTGAACGGTGAAGGTTTGAAGAGGAGGACTCGAGTAGGAGAAGGCGCCCTTAGGGAAGTCGCAGCTTACATACTTGACCATCCTATAAGTGGGCGCCGGTCATTTTCATGTGTTGATGTTGGGTTTTCTGGTGTTCCACCAACAGTTTTGGTGCGGTGCTTGCATGGAAGTTTCAACCATCCTGTAGAATATGAGCATGCAATGAAGCATTTTAAGATTGGATCATTGCAGATGTTCATGAAGAATTGTGGAAGTTGTGAAGAAATGGGACCTCGGGCATTTCCAGTTCAAGAAGTTCATAAAATCTGTGTGTTGGATATAAGACTGGCAAATGCTGATCGACATGCTGGGAATATACTACTCTGCAAGGAGGGAGAAGAAGACCACTTGGTGCTGGTTCCAATTGATCATGGATACTGCCTTCCTGAGAATGTGAGTTTATCACCTCATCATGTAGACTCTGAGGTGAATCGACATATTTGTGCATGAGGATTTCATCTTTTAGGATCATATAGATGCATGTTTATGTGTACAGCTATAGTCCAGACTCTGTAGTCAATATTTCAATCACTGGGCCTGATAGTAGCTACATGCTTTAATCTTTTAGGCTTAGACTAAGCATCTTGTACATTAGGAAACGGGTGGAAGATTATCTTAAACTAACCAAATCAGCATATTTGTGCATGAGGCTTCCATTTATATGGAGTTTAGAACGGTTTGATCCACATTGTCTTATCCTAGAAGCATAGAAGCTATTTCTTGATTCAAACCTTGTTCACTCAAGTCACGAGGGAACAAATTTACAATAACACCAAGGTTCATGTCATACTGTTGTTATCGGTCAATTGGGAAGTAAAATTCATTACGTATCTTCAGATTACTGTTGACATCCAATCTCTCATTAAATCTTCCTCACATTATTTCAAATTCATCTATCTTCATCAGTCTCTTGTCTACATGGATTTCACTTTGATATTCCCTTTCATTTTGTGCAGTACACTTTTTATTATTGCTTTACATGTTTTTCTTTGTGCGACTATTCAGCATCTGTTGTAGCAGTTCTGTTCGACTTACACTATTCTTCCTCCTTTGAAAACATTTTTTTCTTGGAATTGAAGAACATGACAGGTGGAGCAGTGGGAGCAATATTTTATTGGGGCTTGAAAGTTAGTGAAAATGATATTGCCTTCAACACTTAGAATTAGCAAATATGTGTCTTTAGATTGAGAATAGTGTGTTTTGTGTATTCTTGTGACAATCCATTACATTATAATACAAAATGGATGCTGATTTCTGATTCACATGTTGACTTTGTTTTGCTTATAACTTTAAGAGCATTATCTTTCACATTTCTTTTAATCGAGTGTGTTATTGCTTGAAATTGTAGATATCTTAATGTGACATATATTGTATAGTCTTGATTTAACATTCGACAATAGAAACGGCGGCAAAGATATATGTGAGATCAGTATCTTTAGTTTGAGCTTCTAACGTGCCTAACAACTTGTAACACCTACTTCTATTTAGCATATTGCTTTCATTAAAATCTTGAGAAAATTTTCTGTCTTTAATGCTTTTATTGTTGCAGTTTGAAGACTGCACCTTTGAGTGGCTCTATTGGCCTCAATCACGTCAGCCGTTTGACACTGAAACAATTGACTACATTCGATCGCTGGATGCTGAGCAGGATATTGCTCTTCTGAAGTTCTATGGCTGGGAGTTGTCTCTGGAGTGTTCTCGCACTCTTCGCATCTCCACCATGCTACTGAAGAAGGGAGTCGAGAAAGGTCTGACACCATATGACATCGGAAGTATCTTGTGCAGAGAAACCATCAACGAGGAGTCCAAAATTGAAGAAATTATCCATGAAGCAAATAGTATTGCCTGCCCAGGAATTACTGAAACTGTTTTCATGGAGTCTATTTCCAACATCATGGATTGTCATCTTAATGAACTAACCATATAGATCACCATATGCAAGCTGTAAGTGGATAGGTTGCAGTCGACTGATGGAGGTTGTATCTAAATAATGTCTCGATCCACGTGCCAGTCGCTGCAACTTACCCCATCTATTTTTTCATTTTCTTTTTGCTATTTAGTGATGATCATGCTTGATCATACACAGGTGTGAGGTTACTTGAGACATTTGAACTGGAGCACTTAACATCTCTTTCTTTCGGCTCAAGTCTCACACAGTTTACTGAGAAGATGAACAGAAGCTCATGAATCTTATTGTGTCTAAAAAGCTGATGCATACATCCAGAGGTCAATAAAACCTGATGTCTTTTTTCGCTTTTATATAGATGTCTCTTCCTCTCTATTTCCATGTGTTTTTTCTCTTCATCTCAAAATGTTTTGCGGCCACTATTGATATATGTGGAGCTGATACTTGTGTGCTTGGAATTATCTCAAATCATTAAAATAAATCATTCCAAAGAGTCATTTCTCAAAACTATATTCTGCCATGCAGGTTTGAAAGTTTATTGTGATGTGAATATTACGACTCAATGTTCCACTTAAATGTTCAATGTCTTAGTCAAAAAAAAAAACCAACATAGTTTAAAATCAAATCTGGACGTAACGTATCATGGCATTACATCACAATAAACTTTTATTGTATATCGGAACTAAATCAAGGTATTACATTCAGGTTATATCATAATAATTCTTTTAGATCAATCAAGTTAACATATTTGTTTACGACTGGTATGGGTTTAAACTGGATCAAGAGTTTATATTGATTAAGCTATAGGTGACTCATCCTTAATCCGTACATGATTATGGAACACACAAATCATTAGCATTTATTTATTTATGTTCGTGCGTAGATTAAAGTAGTTTACAGAACGATCCATGCGAAGCCGTAAACAAGATAAAACCTTTTGGGAGTTTGAAGAGGTCCGTGGAAGCCCCTCGTCGAACGCCTCGCATCTCGGTCTCCTGCTATAATTGCCAACCCTCTCTTCCCCTTGGGAGGAGAGCTCTCCTGCTATACGTGAGAAGTCACAAATCGATTACTCCATGGTGGAAAGCATCGATGCAAATGGGCGTTCGTTCTAACGATGATGAGAACATGAACCACCTTGACATGGTGATACTCCATGGTCTGGTCTTCTCTTGTTTTTTTTTTCTCTTCTTTTCAGAATTTCCGGAGATTATGCGATGGAGGCATGCATTTTTGTCGGTGGAGTAATCTGATGGATTTGATAGAATTTTCTTGGCACTGTTTCTTGATTTCTCTTTCGTTTGGGTCAGTGCTCTGTAGCCAAATTGGCTTGAACAGGGAGACAATGGTTCCAACATTTCTGAAGGTTATTCCCATCAAACATACAAGAGTTTCAGAAATATGAATCTATAGATAATAGCAATTGGCATTGCTCAACATAAAAAGTTCGACAGATTCTCCCTGACATAATGCAGTTCTTAACATGACATCTAAATTATACAAGCTCGTGATATTTATAATCTATGTCAAAGATAAGAAAAAAGGGTCTGATACTCTTCGGTTGTTACTAGTAAAAGCATATAAATTGGGACTGAATTCTCACTCAAATGTTGTAGTCATCATAAATGAATGAACCACACGTCTCTATATACAGCAACAGTGAGAGATGGAGGTGGGAGAGGAAATGGCAATCCCCTTCAGGCACCCCTACTTAGACCATGCGACTGCATCGATCTCAGCTTGAGCGCTTTTGTATAGTTCTAGTCTCTTGGCAAGGGCAGCTCTGCGCTCCATGATCGCTGGGTCCTCATCCAACATCGATCCCAACTGCTTAGCCTGCACAATCCATAATTAACATTTATTTCTGTCTTTGCTTGTACATAATACAATACATAGTTTTTCCCAAATGATTACAATAGCACAAAGGATTAAGGCATAAGAAACTTTGGCGACTAATATATGTACAAAATGCATCAATTCCTAAACATACAAGTTGATTTGTGGTTTATATACAGATCAAAACTTTCACTACATTCCTGCCCAAAGAACCAAATTCAAGTTGATGTCCAGTAACAGAATATATTAAGGTGGATCTGTTGTTCTATGTCATTCGCAAACAAGATCAACCAACCATAGCTAATAAAGGCTAATTACTCAACAATCTATTGCAATCTGCTAATCTTATCCGTCTGTTCTCGCGGTGAAACAGCGCCCCAATCTGAATTTTGATAAGTATATTTTTTAATGGAAACATGCTCCAAATCAAGCCAATCTTTTGGGTTGAAATAGATTGAATATGCAAATCATGACAGAAGCCAATAGACTATATATATAACAAAAATATGCTATTTATGCACCCCCAACAAAATCCCCCACCCCAACCATTAAAATGTTTGGATTTCCAATGGTGGATGCAATGCTTCAATCCAATCCTTTACCACCTCTTGTTCTCACTCTCCTATCACAAGCTTACCGGATACAGCTGTCAGAATATATAGTATATGTTCTTGGATTGTGATCAAAGAAGAGGGTCCATCCCAGATCCCCACTGCACTTGCTCCTTGTGAGAAATGGTGGTCACAGAAACCAATCAATGTCTGCAAGTTCTATGATGATTTAGCTAATTTTACAAGAACCAAATCCCGTATCATCAGAATCTCCCCTCAAAATCATCAAATAATCAAGGACAGCCTAATATCTTACCACTCTTCCATACAAAACTTGAACAACTTCCAATTATACAGAACATATAGTTATCATATAGGAAAAAACTAGCAGTGGATCTTAGTTAGAACAATTGATTAGTGTATGATCTTACCTCCTTTTTTCCCAACTCAGTAAGGAAGTGATCAAGCAAGGAGCGTTTAGCCTCGCGAACTTGACAATATACAATAGACTTTGGAATGGAGTTCCGCAAGCTTGCACATACCATGTTGACATATGCCAGAACAGTTGTTCCTGTCATTCAAAAGAAATAAGTAGAATGTCACCCACTACATTCTAAAGCTTCAGACATCGTCTATTCAAATCAAAGGTCACAAGGATGCATCACATCAAATGAGTGCACTATTATATGAGACATCAGAAAGGCCCTTGGCTTCCTAGTTCTAGACCTAACCATACGAAGACTGACATAATCACAAGCAACTCAGACCGAAATAGACACAATTATGATTGGATATAGACTTAAAACAACTCACCTATGCGTCTGAGGTACGAGTCATTGTATCTATCAAAAATAGATTGTGCAGGATTTCCGCCTTTCTCAACATCCTGAGGAAGCTTTCGGAAGAAGTCTACAGTAAGGTAACTGCACTCCATATCCACTAGTTTAAGAGTTGCTTTTCGACTTTCTTCCCTCATTCTCTCCAATGATTCAAAAGCTGCATTGGCAACTTCAACTCGCAAGGTAGGGTATTGCTTCAGCTCCTGCAAAATATCAAGCAAGACAAATCATTTTGTTTCCTACAATAAGGAAATTTGAATTTTTCTTAAAGAGAAAATATTGAACAAATTAACAAAATCTTAACTGTTCGACTTAACTAAGACTTGAACAACTCGGCAAAAGCTCAATGCTTCAACCTCTTGGATTCCTACCAATTATGACAAACAAAAATGTAATTACCAACAAAAGTTACCAGAAATGCCAAATTGTCTAATCGGCTGACACAGATTTGAATTGTGCCAGTTGTTAAAGGGTCATGGCTAGGGTCGAGTCCAATAGGGACTAAACAAAGTTATTCCTTTCAATTTACTTTGATTAGCATTCAATTATCTTTTTTTATTGAGTTCTTTATGAGTTAGATTTTGTCATTTTGTTAGAATTTGAGTTAGACTGGATCAAAATTGTCAGTAAGTTTGCTCTGCTTAGGGGTTTATTTACTTGTTATATCGAGTTCCCGTTTCCCAAAGTTTGAGTGGATTTATTTGAATTGAATAGATTTTGTTCTAAGATTGTTAGTCCCGTTTTATGATTAATTTCAGCCTGATCACAAAAGACTTGTCAATTTTTTTTAGTCCAATTAGAGTCACTTTACATTGTGTGAGTTGCTGGTATGAGCTGCAGCATGAAAAATACCCCTGGCAAGAGTAGTGATGAGATAATAGGATGTTACCATGTATCTTTTTGTTGGAGTCCCTTGTCTAGGAAAATGATCTTCAATCTAGTATTTCCTATGATGTGGGATTTAATTAAATATAACTAAAGGTACCAGACATAAAATCCAGATATCTATTTGGACTCGAACCTTTCAATCCACACTCTGCAGCAAAAAAATTCTGTAGCAAATTTCAGCTTTATCTCAACTGTTAAAAATCATGCAAGAGTCCATTGAATGGTGGAATAATTCAGGATATATGCTGAATAGATAACGAAGATATGATGGACATAAGTAAATATTGGATGAACTCCCCCCAGTGTTTTTTTTCCCCTCTAGAAGGTTAATTGTCTTGTATAGGGCTGATGTTTGGCATCTTAGTCATGTTTTTAATAGAAGTTGTCCTTTATTGGCCCCATGGCATAGTATAGTATTTTTCCTAATATTATATTCTACCTCATTTCCTTTCTCCTCTAGTCTAATCTTATAAGATCTCTCCATTAACTCTTAAGACTAACATAAGCAAAGTAGACATTTGTCATATCTTCCTTATCATCAAGAAGCAAATTATTCCACTAGTAAAAATATATTCTAGCAAATCAATAAGAGAGAAGATGATTCACAGAATGAAAGGAACTGTGAGTGGCACCACAAGTATCTAACATAAATAAATATTATAATATAAACTGCACGAAATGGGCAAGCAGAACTAACTGGAGTTTCATTGATAGCCTTGTGAACAAGATCCTTCAATATAGCATGAACCTGGAAACAGGTAATAAGAGAATTATATCAACAAATTCACAAATTATATTAATAACAGTTCAAAATAATAGGATAGATGTGTTGAAGTCAATCAAAGGGCCAATCAGATGGAAGAACAATAGAACAGTCTCATAGATATCAAAAGACAATAAGCACTTGAATAAGAATAAAGTAAGACCTGCAATAAGCATCATAAAAGCGAATAATCGAAGTGATACCACTCAAATGAGAGTATGAATTCCTGATGTAATACTACACTTTGTGATAAACTAAAGAGACATTCATAAGCAGCAGTTTGTCTGTACTGAAGAAGACAGACCAATGTTCTTTTATTTAAGCTGATTTTGGCTGATGTGCAGAAATATTGCAGTTGCAAAGAAGAAGAAAATGTAACAGTGAAACTACAATGAAAACAGGCAAAGATAATACAGTTGAAATATCGCTTGTCAGGAATTAGCATCTTTACCGTTTGGAACAGAACAGAATGTAAAACCCATACTAAAAGCAGAAAAGCCTCTTTTGCCTGATTCCTTGATACATTTCTCTATCAGTTCAAATTTTCCATAATTTTGCCGCAGCAAATTATGCTGCCACAGTTTTCTCAATTTTCTCAACGAAGTAAATGTTATTCTACTATTTTGTGCAAGTTAGCCAACAGAATTACAAATCTTCTGTTATTGACTTCATATATCAGCAAAAACCAGCTTGTCTTTGGCAGCTCATACAAAATGGCCCTCTGTTATTCAGATATGACCATACAACCTAGACAAGCCTAGCCTAACTTCATGTTTGAACTGTATGGCACAAAGATACTACCCTAACATAGAAACTCATATTTACATTGAACCTGTATAAAAATGTAAACTAAAGAGGCTTCAACAAGCACCAAACCTACCATACAAGAGAAAAGGAAAAAAAATACATTGACAAACAATTTTCTCAATAACCATAAGTCCATAACACACGAATTTAAAATGATGAACCAGAATCAATTTTCAACAAAAGCAAGAAGTAATGATCCTTGACCAGAGATTAGCTAAAAACTCGATGATACGGAAGGAACAGCAGAATTATGCTTATAGGGGCAATTTATTTTCTGTAGTCATTATCAAAAGACACATAATAGTTTGCATTGAACTTTTGTGATTTCAGGGAGAATTCATATAAAGGATATTTTTTTTTTATGAATAAAAAATAACTCCTCATTTAACAATCAGTACTAATTATATCAAAGATGCGACAATTTCCTTTTTCAAGCTTGATCCTTGCCATCTGTTCATAATCCACATGATCTGCCTTAGTAAAAATATTCATAGGAACATACTGAGAGCTCTAAAGTCACACCTTCATATTCAAACTAAGGTAGAACTAACAATAAGCTCACTTAGTGTAACATTATACCTGTGGTCAAATTTAATAGAACCAAAAATCTTCTTCACAAATATATTATGAACTAAAGAAAACTGAAAGAAAAGACAATTTTTTAAGGAAATTACCAAATGACAATCGCATTTTAAATATTCTTACTGCTAACTCAGCAAAAATAATGATATGTGCCTCAAATGTATATAGCCTTCTTTTTCAGCATCTTAACTGCAACAGAATTAGCAAATAATACCAGGAGACTCCCCTATCACCACCAAAAATGAATGCCAAGATGGAGCAAAAAAAAAAAAAAAACACTCCGACCAAAGAACTAAAAAAACATGAATACAGAAACAAGAAAGTGTCCTTCAGTGCTTAATAAGAGAAAATTAAATCTCTGGAAATAGTGACAAACAAATTGCCTACCGCATCAACAGATGCATCAGCAGGACCTCTGATAGAAACCAATGAAGATTCAATGAGACGACGATATCCTTGTTCAGGAGCGATTAAGTGAGGTTGGTATCCATCAGCTTCAGTGATAAGTTTTCTCACATTCTCCATGGATAGATGCTTGTCAAATTGCAACCTTTTCAGAGCTGCAGGGAGTTGAGCATCAAAAACATTGTAAACTTTTTCACCACCAGGTCGCCTGCAGAGAGTACCACATTTTAATGGCAAAAACAAAAAAGCATGCTTATGCAATAATAGAACAAAGGAAATATATAATAGAATCATCAAAACACCTTGCAACTTCACAGTCCCCAAAAGGCTAGACCATTATTGTCATCAGCAGGAAAAGTGGTTCATCATATCATAAAAGAAAAACTATTCCTTCTATCAAGCTATCTCGGCAAAGGGTGTTGCAAGTTTCAGTATGGCTATAAATTTGCCTATTTTGTTGCCATCTCCATGCATAACAATTTTTTTCACTGGGGGTGATTCATAAATGCTTTAAAAAACATACACCCCTTTAGAATTCCAAATATCATAGTTGCCCTTATAATGAAAGTTCTTTGACATATGCCCAATTAATTCATATAAGCCCATGATATGTGAAATTTTGAAAGGATTTTCGTGATGATGGCAGGCAACAAATTTCTCAAACTGCAATCAGGTCATGGTTGGAAATCCTATAAATCATTCAGACCAGTTTGGACAAAACAAAATATATTGAGAATCACAGATCAAACAATGTGGCCAACAAAAAAGTTACAAAATCCAAAAAAAATCATAATAGAAACTAAAATGTTAAGAAAATCATAAAATCGAAACTAATGGGCCTCACCCAACTAAAGTGGATTTGGTAAAAACAAGGCTTGTCATATTGTGGTGTACTGCTCGATACGAGTAGTATGTATCAGTCCGACAAGGTATGGGTGGTACATACCAGTTTGTCGGTACGCTCTACCATACTGTGTCGGTACATCGGTATGATTCGATACATACCATACCAACGGCTGGTTGGTACATAGGTACGAACCGATAAAGCAAACCATGAGTAAAAGAGTCAAGTACATGTAGCAAAAGTCCTTCCCAAAAGATTATCTTATTTTCACAAACATCATCATCTCAACCACATCTACCGGTCCCAAAGGTCAGATCTGTGGGACGGACACATAGGATGAGAAAGTTGCTTGAAGGATCTTTGGTGAAGTATCCTCAAAAATTAAACCAGAATAAAGATACACAACAAACAAAATCACAAAGTAGACACTCTCACTCGTCCCCTAGTCCTAACACTCCTTATCATTTTCTTTCTCACTCTATTTTAACAAAAGCAAAATAGTGCAGAAACTACTCCCATTTTGTCCTCTATTTTTCCTCTCATTTTCTTTCTCACCTCTTTTGTCCTCTATTTTTCCTCTACCAGCAACAACCAAGGATCTTCAAAGCTCTGGTTTGAGTGATATTAAAGACAAAAAGAGAAACATGGTTGGGTTAAGGATAAGAACAAGGCTCCTGAAGACAGCAAATGGGGAAAAGAAAAGAAAATTGGAAACAGCCAGACAAGTTAGTAAATTTTATAAAAGTAACTATGACAGTAGCAACATAGGGATAGCAGACAAGAACACATGAAATTGCACCTTATTTTTTCGAACATGTCTAACAATGTTGTTAGAGATAAAGCTTCATGGTGCATTGAGCTTCATTTGCAAGATAATATATGCAAGCACAACATTAGCATATACAATTAGTCGACACGGCTTTAAATATATGAAATAAATTCATACACTTTCTGTGAGTTATTGTCATGATAAAGGACCCATAACTCACGCTGAACTAAAGCAATTGTTTGCTTCTCAGGTTTTGACTAAAGGATTAAGATACACATCATGTTGTATCTATTTGCATAGATCTTAATGATCGCCTATCCTACCTAAACATTTGTAATTTCCATAGAATGCTCCAGTACAATTATGTATTGAAGATTAACGTGTTGAAATTACAAGGTTTCAGAATTCTCCAACATTAAAATATTGGATCTTATCTCAAATTCCACTAAATTGGCTTTGATAATTTTTATTTGTGACAGATTACACTATAAAAAATTGCAAGCTTAAATCTAAAAGGAAATTGTTAATTGCAAGGTTTTGAGGACTTGAACAACCGATTTTACAAGCAAAATGTGCAGTATACTTGGCCTATGAAAATGCAAGAAGTAAAACCATCTTTGTTAGAAGCTTGATTTCACATGTTCGACCACAGGAGCAAGAATGAAGCAGTTTATACAGATTAATAAATTATAAATATATACATGATTGTAAAATAAGCATTTGTTAAAGTATACACTAAAATACATACACGCCATCGAGATGTTCCTTGTAAATTTGGTCAAAGATACGGCAAATTTCCACAATTGCATATAGCTTGCCCTGCACATATGAGCAAAATAATTATCTCAGGGATCCAGACTAACATACTAAATACAACTATATAAAAAGGCAGATATCAGATATCTATGATATCTCCAGCTTGAATTCCCTTCAGCTATGAAAGAGAATTTAACTAAGAAAAAGAAGAGTAGATGCAGCTCACCTTCTTGACTTATTTAGAGAGTCAATATGAAAGAACATAAGCCTAACTTGTTAAAGCAAGATACATAACAAACAGCACAATGAGGTTGATGATTTTCAGACTTAACAGCAAATGGGCTTCAAGTTCAACAATCAATGACAACCAAATTAAAACTAGTGAACAGGTGTCAGTATCTAAGTACACACGTTTTATAAGTTAAAAGTGTGCTTCACACCACTGTTGCATGAGAATAGTCAAACATCTTTGTCAGAAAAAAAAGAATATTCAAATATCTAACAGTTCATCCCCAGAAGCTAGTGAACAATCATAAATTAAGTCTCAAATGTCAGCAATCAGGGACACTCACAACTAAAAGCAACAACAAAAGAATCATGCTTAAGAAAATCACATTTGATAAAAGTAAGATATGTCTAGCATATCTCAAGATCCCAAGCTGACAGAAGAAAATCACTTTACATGGCACTCTTCATCTACAAAACAGTGCATAAAATATTTTGCTTCATTTATGAGTAGACAAATGCTAAAATAGTAGACTTACTCCAGCATCCGCAGCAATAGGTTTCCCAAGACGATTTAGTTCACCTTCAAGTTCAGCAATAGTCTTATTTATGAGAGACTGGATGCCTGGAATTCGAGATTTGATTACTTGTTCCAGATGCTGCAAAAGGCAACACGATTTTCAATTCTCTTAACAAGGGCTATTAATTCAAAAACCAAAATCCAATGAACAAGTTCCATTCTGCTTCTTTCTCAAAAAGGATCAAACAAAGAGTCCAAGAATACACAAGCGGTGATACCTTTGAGAGAATCTTCCCTAAATGCTCTGAACCCATCCTGTGAGCTAGATGCTTGTATTCTGGTGTATTCGCAAAATATTCTCTTTCTCTCCGCCTAGCAGCAATCATGTCCACGTTCTTGTTAATATCAGCTTGAGAGCGATTAACAATGCCAATCCAAGGGTACTGCAGACGATATGATTTTCCTTCCAATATCTAGAAGAATAATGAATCAGATTCTGGTAAAAGCATAAAGCATACAAACAAGAAAAAATGGCATGTTTATGTCAAAAGCTTCAAGCATCAAAAACAGACATTGAAATTACTAAATCAAAGTATAGATGTTAATAAAAATGAACGAGTACATACTGGAAGTCACCATTCACTGATTAGAAGCAAAATACATTTCTGTCCTAGATCGGCAAAAACTAAAAAGGAAAAGTATTAAATTATAATATACATGATTAACGCATATAACAAGAAGATATATATCATAGCAAAATGTAGGCTACTAAGGCTAGAAGAAAGACGATTCTGCAAGTAGACTACAACATTCTATGATTCTAATGACAAAAGGTGAACCATTATCTTGTGTCTACAACAACAACAACAACAATAACAAATTGTAATGTTTCAATTATTTTGGGTAGATTACATGGATATTTTCTTGTAATTGAGCTTTAATACAATATCTCTAGCAGTGTTTTTAAAAGCGCTAAGCACAAAAAAACACCAAGGTCCCAAGGTGCCTAAGGTGCTAGGCGCTCGCCTAAGCACCAACCCAAGCGAAGCAAAACACTCTGGAATATTAAAATTTTAAAAAATATATTATGATTAATAAATATGATCATAAAAGTAAAAATATCACAATACGGTTTCTACCGATGGAGACCTAGGCTAAACAGGCTTCTAACCAGTGCTAAACAGTTCTAAAGAATGGATCAATATGGTGCTACATGGTTCTAACTTGTGCTATAGGGTTCTAAAAAGTGGATCAATATGGTGCTAATCAATTATTACCAATGGCAAACAGTTCTAAAGAGGAAACTGAAAAGAAGAGTAACCGGCTACTGTGGAGGAAGGTGGGGGAAGGAGAGGGTGACAGACGAAGGCAATGACGATAGACAGCTGTGAATGTAGGTGGCGAACGTAGGGTTTCACTTCGGGTTTGTCTCACCGGGTAAAACGCGGACGAAGAAATTAACTCACATCATCTAATCATGGCAATAATGATTCTCCTCTAAACATGTTCTTATCATCTTAAATGATCTTGTATGGCAATAATGACTCACATCATCTATAATATTGAATGTTTAGTTAAAAAAGAGTGTTCAGATCTCTTTTTATTATTCCTAGTAAACTCTTCATAAGTCTGTCTCTATCTATCCTAACATCATTAATCCTAATTGACTCACATCATGTAGTCATGGCATCAATAAGTCTCCTTTAAACATGTTCGTATCATCTTGAATGATTCTCTCATAAATTGTCCTTTATATTGGGAAACCTATTTATTTTTGAATTAAAAATAGTTCATATCACCTTTTTTGAAGTGATAGACTAGGATACGATTGCTGATTCATTCCTAGTTGTATTACCGTATTTGTGTCCATATGCTAGTTGTATATTTCCTATATTAGCACCAAGATTTATTTAGGTTGCTCTTTTCTTTCTTTCTTTTTTTTTTTCTTATTCGACTATATGTACTTCATCCTGTATAAAAACAGGAGATAGAAATGAGAAAACTCTCTCTTCTTCTATTGTCTTGTTCACGGAGTTGACCTTATAACTTTCTTATAATTTTTTTCTTTTAACAAGGGAACACAATGGCCACACAAAACACTTTTAATTACTTTATGAACAAATATCTAATCATCTCTTAGTGTAGCCTAAGTAAATGGATTTTGGCTACACCAAACAAAAGGGAGTATAAAAAAGTAACTGCAGATAGGCATATTGGAGAGAAAAATCATACCAATAATGCAGAAAAATGTATAAATTGAACAACAATGCTTCATAGAATAAAAAACAAACATACATAAAAAGTATCTCCTGGACTGACAATAAAAAAAACTAGAAGTTAACCATACAACTAGCGACAGACTAAAAGTAATGGAGAACATATTACTTCCAGTGTCATATAACCAGCAACAGACTAATAATTAAAGTGGAAAAGAAGTGCCCTCAAAAGAAAACAGCTTACATCGACAGCATCAGTGCCCTTGTCCATAAGATCAATCTTAGTAAGTACACCAAAAGTCCTTTCACCTAGATCAAATACAGATAGTACAACGATACCATTAATTGAAAGAGGCATGATGCGACACATTTTTTATTCACTATCTGAACAGTTATGGCAGTTTCCGTGTCGAATCTCATTCATATATTCACTTGAGTGACATTTTGAAAAATGTTGTATGCTTATTAGAGGCCCCTTTCAGACAAATTTCCAATTTAGTGAAAAAGTGGCATTTTAAAGATAAAAATGTAGTAAATTTAAAGAAAATAGAATTCACAAAATTAAGTTCTGATCACTACTTTTCTCCAAGACATACCCTTAGGGTCTACTTCACGGGACATCTTAATAGCATCAGATGTGGCAAGGTCCTGATTGGCTGGTGAAATGGCAAGAATTATACAATTTGGCTGTAAATCAAAGAAAAAGAATCAACATTTGATTATAATCTAAATGACCTAGCCAACAAATAGGATATCTTTCATTGTTCAGGAAACAAATAATAATTTCAGAAGAATAACCTTTTCAATATATGAGCGAACCATATTCTCAATTTCGGCAACAACGCTATCAGGTTGGCCCTCTGCAAAATTGACAATCAAGTAAGTTTGCCACACATGCATATTAAAAAAACATAATTTCACAAGTATATACATAAAATGCAATTTTAGCATAAAAAAGGGCAAGTAAATTACCAACAGCCACCTTTGTGAGACCAGGAAGATCAATGAGTGTCAGGTTCACAACTGTCAAATATTGAAGCATTAGTATTAATGTAGAAAAGGTTAAACTCTAAATTCAGAGAAGCACCAGGTTTTGTCACCTCAAAATATATGGAAGTGGCCAACACATGACATATAAACCTAAATAAATGTGAATAACCCGAACATCCTAGCAAGAGATTACTCTCTCTTATCAACATGCAGTTGGTAACGATTAAAATACAGACTCTGATAAAATTAAAGTAGCTTTGAGCTAATAAGGTAACCATCTAAGTGACTCATTTTTAATTATTTGCTTCCAAAACAAAAGCTAAAAGATGGATTCACTTTTCATTTGTAATTTCTAAAATTATAATCATATAATATCAAAAGTTGCATATCTTTTGCCTATATCACATTAAAAAATGTATCCTTTTATGTCTTATTTTCCTAGCTATTTTCTTCTTTTTTTGAAAATTTTTAATTATTTAATTACTAAACTTGAAATTTCCAACACAGTTGACCCATTGCACTTCAGCTCTTAACTGAAAGCAAAACCAAGACTAAAAACTTCATACCTCGCTGAATAACATCTTTCTAATTTAAATAGTATGAATGAGATAGAATATAATCCCTTTCCCAAATATATGTTGAATTCCTTTCTGATTAATATGTCATGTAATGAAAGGCACACTCTCACAGTTATTATTAGCCTTCACAAGGCACAGTCCACCAATAGTTATGGTCCAATAATCAGAGTTCTAGATTGTATGAAAATTAAACCATATGGCAAAACAATTAAGGTTGTGCAAATGAAATTCCAGCAAGGTACATGAGCCTCAATGCCAACACAAAAGTAGTTTACAAGTTATAGACTTCCTGAATGTAAAAAACATATTAATCTGTTGCCTTTACAAATATGTGAAGTCATGTGTATTTTTGTTTAACACTAACAAAAACATGAATAAAGTTCAAAAGAACTATCACAAGTTTATAAAAAATTTCTCTAGCCTTCAGCCCCATTGTCTCACCATTAGGAGAATAAATACTCAGATGGATCGGAACAGGGGAAATTTGCTTGGTACGACCAGTCTCTCTGTCAGTTTCATCTTGAATCTCCTTCCGAACAAGAGCTGCATTGAAAATGATTAAAAAGTGCATCTTAGTACAATAACAATCATAAAGAGAGCGCCATAAAAATTTGCATCGCATAGCCAGACATCAGCATCAGTATTAAAAAGAAAATACAACAGTGACAGGTATGGCCAAATAAATTTTATTATAGAAACAATGGATTCATGTGACAACAAGGTCGCCACCACAGAATGGTGCAGAAAGGCAGGCTACTAGTCAGAATTCTGATCACGTGAGGAAACATATGTTAGAAAACTAGAGCTGTATGAAACATGCAAGATGCATGTCTAACAACATGGGCTTGGATCAAGACAAATCGATGCCCAATGAACATTCATGAAAACTTATCATATTAAAGTAAACACTGAAAGAATTAAAAAAAAAAAAGAATTGCACCGATATCAATACAATCAACCTTTACTAACTGCAGTTCACTATGAATGAACAATAATTTTAGTATGCTTATTTGACTAATTATTTGCAAAGGATCATAGCCTAGCAAGCAATAGTCGACAGGATACAAAGGTTGGGATGAAGCAAGGATGTTTGTGAGAATGATGGAGCTACACATGAAGGGCACTTCATCTTTTCAATAACTATTCTATCGACAGGCAAGATTACCAAAATCTGTGAACCTCTTCCTTGGAAGGTGCATGAACTCAGCATATTCTCTCTCTCCATCAATCTTATGTAGCTGGAGTACAAGCGGGCGTCTAGTAACAATTCCTGTTAAATTCAAAGGCAACATTTAATCAGTAATTGACTACCAAATTAACGTCGTATGAAATTATCTATTAAATAAATTTAGAGTCTAATATGTTACCTGAACCCCTTGGTAGGAAGTCCTTCCCAACTATGCTTTCCAGTACTGAAGACTTGCCAGAGCTCTAATAACACATACTCACATCATGAAATATAGTACCCACACTTCAATGCATTGTTAAGAAGTTCTATAACACTATAATGCATCATGACATATTGAATAAGTACATGCACACTTTATCATAGAACGAATTAGTCAATTTTGTCTTAACTTCGACCTTTAATGAAAGACATACAAGAAAAAGATTGTCGGGTAAGAGAAGCATCATATTAAGACGTCTGATGATAGGAGATGGAAAGAAGAACTAAGCAATTCAAACAAGCAACGCCTGGCATCCTGACACAAGTGGACAACCACAGAGTTCTTTCTGGAGAATAAAGTTAGCCTGGAAAAATTAACCAAAATCAACTTCAGATATGATGTTGTCGAATGGGAGGTACTTGGTTTTCTTGCTTTCATTTTTGGTTTTTGCACCAGAAAAAGATTGCATGACTTTCTTAACCACACTATTTTCAACCTATTATAAACGACAATATCTTGTGAATGCTAATTACTGGTTCTTTTGATTAAGTTTGCAGCAAATCAATGGCACTCCCAAGAAGATATCAAGAATAATCATGTAACCAAGTTAAATTCGAAAGGCAACAAACATAACGTCAGATTGGAAGGAGCAAAATGAAAATAAACCATGAACCTAAAAGAAAAAGAAGAATAAAGGGACTTCAATCGTGCCAAAAGATCGGGGTCCATGATCCATTCTTTCAAAGATTGATGAGCACCAAAAAGAAAGGAAATGAAGAAACTTCAATCATGACAAAAATCAAAGTCTAAGATCCATTCTTCAAAGTTAAAGTCATCAGAGAACCCATTCTTTAAAGTTAAAGTCATCAGAGAACCCACAACAAGAACGAAGGTTAGGTCTGTTCACCCAACTCTGTAAATTCCCCTCTACAATAACAAAGATCTCCCACCAAAAAGGAGGAGACCTAGGACTCATAAAGGAGAACATCTGAATTCACAGAAAGGGGAAGGAAAACGACAAGATCCTAAACGGAAGGCAAAAGGTAGTACCAAAAGGCAGCAAGATCCGATAGATGATTACCTGTCCACCGACGACGGCAATCGTCGGCAGCGAGTCCCACAGCGTCGGGAGGGCGCTCTCCTCCCCATGGTCGCCTAGAGCTGTGCAAGCCCTCTGCAGCCTATTGACCAACGAAATCAAGCTCTCCATGCCGCCTCACGATCAGATTCCCTCCCTAACAAAAGCCAAGAAATCAAGAACCTCAAGATCACTCCGATTCCGACCAAACCAACCGAGGAATCGGAGAAACCGAGAGAGAGAGAGAGAGGGCGGGGACGAGTCAGGAGATCGTAGAGGAAGGCGAAGGGACGATCGAGGAAAGCGATTCGAACCCAGCCGCGGATGTTGCAATGACTGTTTCGTGGCGGTGGTAAAGACGGACGCAGTCGTTTGAAGACTCGTAGAGGAGCGGGTTCGGATGATCTGGACCGTCCGACGAAGGCGGCCTCTTCTCCGCCCTTGGATCGGAGGTCGAGTCCACCATCCGTCAATTGGCCGTCGGATTCGGGTCGGTGGTCGACTCCGATTTGAATTTTTTTGAATCGATAGCGCAGTTATTGGAGAACAGCTGGTGGTCCACCGATGGTCTCCTCCAATGTTGCTGCGACTCGGGTTCAAATTCGTGTAAATATTATTGACGTCATTTTGATATAATATTTTTTTTTTATTTTTTTTCAAATTTAAAAAATTGTAATAAAAATGCTAATTGAAGAGGAGTGTGTCCTTCTCCTCTGAATCATTTTATATATAGCAATCTCCATAGCAAAAGATGTAATCGTTTTTTTGAATTAATAGAAAGTCATTTTATTTTTGGAAAAGAAAAAGAAAAATAATGCAAATAATATTGCAGCTGTGGCTGTCTGTATGTATGTCTACATGCATAATCGTTATTTCTAGTTGAAGCTAACGTAGAGGGGATAATGATTAGTATCCAAAGAGCGAGGCTGAGAATAATACATGCGAGAGGAGGAATTAAGCATTCAACCAATATTGGCTTGCTATGACGTGATAGTTCATATTATCATACAAAATGCTACAAGTAACTTACAGCCAAACAAATGCTTGTAAGACTCGCAGGTAATCTAATTGTGGATAGTATACAATTGCTTGTATATACTGCAAATGACTTATAAACACTTACTTCAACCTTGTTCAAAATCCAGACATATGAATCCTTCTCTGCGTTCAATAGACACAACTGTGCACTGTGAATATAAGTCAGATGTCAAAACAATCGCTTAGTATCCTAATGAGAAAACATGTCTCTGTCCGAGCACAACAGAAAACTGGCAATGATGTTGGCGATAGATTAGACAATCAAAAAGAGTATAAAAATTTCACCAGTACAAATATCATATACATCAGACGATCAAATTTGACATACAATGATGAAATAATATACATCCTCATAACACATGTATGACATCTCTTCCTCCTCCAAATCCATATAAAATATCTGCTAAGGTAGCTACTTCTGGTTAACTATGGATAAAGAATCATCAGCCATCCTCACATATAGGGCTTAAATACCAGATCTTGTGCTAGTCTAGCTGAAATATGCCAACAAGGGCAACAAATAATGGACCTTAAAGAGAAAAGCAAGGACACCTTTAACTATAGTACCTCTCTAATGATAGAAGCATGATTATTCACAAATAGACAGACATCATCTAACTGAAGAATCATATCAGCTGGGCCTATGCCAATTCTGTATCAAGCTTTGAATTAGTAATCTTTCTTCATCCGCTAAAGAATTAATGCTATTTGGAAATAACGTGCTTTGCATTAACAGCTGTAAGAGATCCATAAGTAGGGTGCTTTCCATTAGCAATTTTAGGTGATCCATAAATACGATACTTTCCATTGGTAGTCTTAGGTGATCCATGAGTAGGGTGCTTTCCATTGGTAGTCTCAGACAATCCACAAGTAGGGTGCTTCCAGTTAGCAGTGTGAACCAATCCATAAGCAGGATGCTTTCCATTAGCAATTTTAGGTGACTCATAAGCGGTGTGCTTTCCATTAGTTATCTTAAACGGCCCATAAGTAGGATACTTTCCGTTAGCAGTCTCAGACGATCGCTTCTCATTAGCAGTCTCAATCGATCCATTAATACTTTCAGACGATCCATAACCTAATTGATTTCCGTTAGTAGTCTCAGGTGATCCGTATCCCCATGGATTTTTGCTAGCCCAGTTCCATTGATCTCGACACATCTCTTCTATCCCATGCTTTGCCCTGCACAAAAGCCATCATCAGCCACCTGGACAAGAAGCTGGTCATAGTAAACTAACTTTAGACAATAGCTCTCAAAATGCCATTCAATTTCAGAAGAAAAAAGGTTTTGTTGCAACCAGAAGATAAGAAGTTAACTGACAGAAACAATGTAGAACTAATTTATGAGCATTTTCAGGACACTCAGGCATGTAATAGAGAATAATTTTGGATGAACTGAGGCATTTAATGGTAAAAGTATGCCACTCCATACCTCCAATGTAGCTCCTTCTCTGCTTTGGTGGTGGAAGCATAAACAACTTCAGCATCACCAGGCCGCCTTCCAGCCATGACCAAAGGGATTTTCTGAAAGGTTCTTAGAGGTCAGAAAATAAGGAAGACGAAGTGAAGGTAGAAACTGGGTATTAAATAATTGATATGGAATATAATAGAAGACAAACAGTAGCACCTTCCCAGAAGCCTTTTCAAATGCTGCCACCATTTCCAAGACAGATGTTCCCTTTCCAGTTCCCAAGTTATAGACTTCACAACCTGCATCTTGTAAAAAGACTTCAATCACAACACAGAAAGTGCCATCTTGATTAGCTATTAGAAGTTAACAGATGCATCATTTATGGTGATCACATCCATTGCTGGACTCTTTTTGGAAACAATTCAATAGTTGGACAAAAAGAATGAAACAAAAAAACAGGTCATCAATTGTTATATTTACCTGCATAACAACTACAAAGCATCAAAAGACAAAGATACTAGTACATACTATTGCACATCCCATGCCGATCAAATTTGGGCACAATCAGAGGTGCACGCCTGGGAGTAACATGAGCTGATTCATGTAGGTGCACTCTCCTGAACTAAAGGACATCATGTGCTAACACATCATCTTGCCTTTGATATTTATATATGCATGGCACACGAGACCAGCAGACTTTTGCATGCATTCTCAAAACTTAGAAAAACCTGTTTATTTTTAGCTGCATAAAACTTAAATTTACACACTGTAATAAGGAAAGAAGAATGAAACCTTTGCTACATCATCATGCCAGATCCATTGTTCTAATAGCCGAAAATGTTTTAATCAGCTTATCATCCATATGCTTCCGAGTTAGTATTCTTCCATCTTAACCCCATCTAGGGGCATGTTCAGATTATTGACCAATCAGATTCTCGCTGCAGTTAGCTTTCCGACAATGCTGGTCACTAAGTTAATCAAAGAGCTCGTGTATACAATCCTAGGCCCATATAACATTTTTAGATATCACCTTCCATTCTAATGTGACCAACAATGCATGCATGCTCAAAAAGCCAAAATCTTCCTAATGCACAGCCAAATTAACCACATGCCTTTTTTGTAAGGTCAGATTTTGAAGGGAGCCTACTCAATGAAGTGTCTTCACACAGCCAACTTATTTGACATGATCAAAATTCAAAAACATCTGGAATGATGATACTTTTGCACAAGGATTGAAATATCGTACTGTACCGGAGTTTCGATATTCGCTCGGTACGGTACGATATTGTATACTGAGTGGTATACCGTTTGGTATATATATATATATATATATATATATATATATATATATATATATAAGATTATATATATTTATATATATATATTCTTATAAAAGGTAACATCGTCGAAAAAGGCGACGTGACATCGCCTTTTATAAAAATATTTATATAAATTATTTATATATATTAATATATATATATATATTAATATATATATGTTCCGTTCCATCCGATAACGGGTGGTCCGTGTACCGATTAGCTGACGGCATGGTATGCAATTTCGAATGATACCGCTCGGTACGGGCAGTACGTATCAGTCCGACGGCATACCGATACGCGGACCGCCCGCTACCGAACGGAACGTGCTACAATGCTATAGTAAAAAGAAGAAATATTTAAAACCGCTCGGTAACAGTGATACAGTGCTCCAACGATTAAATTGACCATTGGAATCTTTTCTCATAGTATTTATACCATTCTTCTCCCCTATTTCACTCCACTATGTTCTCATACTCTTTTAAACTATCTCAAACTCTTTTTTTCTCATATTTGTGCTATCCTAAATTCTACAAAATAACGATTTGTGAATTGAATCGAGGCTGATTTGGAAAGATTAAGAGGAATAACTTTCTAATTAAAAGGTATGTTTACATAAGGACAATCCGTAATGGACTGAAATACGAACCTTGCACAAGATATGTGATACTATTCTTACCTAATTTACATTGATTTTGCTAAACTTATGCTATTACTATATTTATTTCTAACTTAAAAACCCTATCCTAACTTTTTTTTTATTTTCAAGTATTTTCGGAGGGTTTTACACCTAAATTAGGTGTATCGCTCGGTACGCCTTGGCGTACCGCTCGGTACATGGTACCGTATTGTACCGAGCTAACCTCGAAACACTGGTACGGTACGATATTGCATACCTTGACTAACGGACCAGTACGTATCGCCCGGTACTATTTGAAATTACATACCTTGCTTTTACAGTCTTGGAGGAACCAAGTCAATTAGATTTAGCTAAGAACTGGCTGCTATGAAAATTCATGCTAGAAAAGAAGAGGTTAGATAAAACTGGCTGCTATCAAAATTCATGCTTGTAGGAACTTTAGATATGTTTTTATTTATTTTTTACATTAACAATCAATTAAACTTTAGGTCAATGTAGATAATTTACACTTAAAAATATAGGTTATGGGTCCATTCCTTTCTATGATACTTCTCCAAGAGTGATGGATCCATATTGACTTTTTTTTCCGGTCAATGGGTTCACGTCCTTACCTCCCTCCTTTTTTCTGCTCTTAACATTTCATTCAAAATTAAATAACAAGACACACGATGATAAATACACTTGGGACATTATGGCTTGTTGTTGTAGTACAATGATAAATACTAGTAACAAAAAATGGCTTTCATAATTCATTATTTTGATACTATGTCAATGTTTAACAATGCTAAACTAGATTATATAAGTTTATGTGGGACGTGCAAAATGCATAGATTCTTAGCCAAACAAAAAACATATGAGTTATTAAACTTATTAAGCCAACAACAAAGTACTAACATCATGAAATTAAGTGCTATTAATACACACCTACACGAGAGCCTTCAAAGAGCTTCTGCAGGGCTGCAATATGTCCATCTGCTAAATCAACAACATGGATATAATCCCTTACCTGGAATCAGAATGATGTCCATAAATAACAGAAAATGTTATTTAAAAAAAGATAATTAAACAGAAGAAACTTTCTGCACACAGAAATTAGCAGATTGCAAGGCAGACAGAAGACTGAGCAAAATAAACATTTTATAGATATTTAACAGGAAATCGAGAAAATTATTAGTATGCTACATGCACCCATCAGAGTATATAGCAACACAAGAAGTAAACAAAAATGATTATAAGCAAAAAAGAATTAGAGATGATGTGCTCATGAAAAAATAAAGGTAAAAAATAGTTTCATGAATGTGTTATTAGCCCTCTAAGCTTCCAATTGAAATTGCAAAAAAACCTGATAGCATTAGGAAAAAGTGTGTTCCAACTTCCAACACAACCTATTGTGACTGCATAGACATTTAGGACATTTATCAATAGCATTAGGACACACGACAGTGATTAACTTAACAAGTGTTTAATTTTGGAGCAAAATTTATGTAACATATATCATAACCTATTTATAGCTTCCCAAACAATGTTATGGTGTTACAGGCGTGCTGCATCCTAATCATTCTCAAACACCAATCATTTATATCTGCTTGAAAATACTAATGCCCTCATGTGTATGCCTAAAGGCTAGATATGACAAAATTAAAACTGATGTTTCCACTTTCCAGAAAAAGATAATTAAATGAAAGCTTGAAGCACTATACAAGATTGCGTCTTAAAGACCAGTACCCCTGTGCCATCTTTGGTTGAATAGTCATTTCCATATACTGTGAGGGCAGGTCTCCTTCCAACAGCTACTTGCTGTACAAAAGGCATGAGGTTATTGGGAATTCCACAAGGATCTTCACCAATGTATCCACTGGAATGAGCTCCAACAGGATTGAAATATCTTAATAGAATCATATCCCAATCACTGTCACCTTGACAGATATCACGACAGATATCTTCAGTCATAAGCTGCAATGATAATTGCAAGAATGATTAATTCAGACAGTGGGTGCATAAAATAGGAAACCGAGAGGCAAAGATGAAAAAGAAACCTTGGTCCGTCCATATGGATTCATTGCACATAGAGGAAATTCTTCTGTACAGGGTACTTCCTTGGGCCACCCATAAACAGTGGCTGATGACGAAAAAACTAGCTGAAAAGTATAAGATATCAGGCATCCATATGGTTCTTCTGTTCAAAATAGTCCAGAATAATGTTGCACATGCAGTATTTAGGATGAAATTCATATATGTAAAATAGATGAAATCATGAAACAATCTTTAAAACCTGAATTTAGGAAGTAAACACAATGGTAAGTCAAAACTTCCAACTCAACTTATATTAGTATTTTATGGAGAACTTCAACAAAGAACACTAAAACTTTAAAGTTGTTATAGGTGGTCGTCAATACACTCAAGCTACAACCATCTAGCTTCCTGACATCTCTAAGGGTCACAGTCGAAGTGACTGCTCAAGCACCTAGATAGAGCCTAGCCCCCATCGTACTTTTTCTCCTTGGGTGGCTGATTATGTAATGCAAGAATATGTTCCTAAAGGGTCAGAATGAGGTCAACATGTACAAAATAATATGTTATAGATCAGTTACATATAAAGTAGCTGTTCTACATACACATGTGACAAATAATAACAATGAATGCATTGTTTTGGTTAAGTTTATGAATATTATTAGACGTAACACACAATATTATATCTTAATTATGATGCTTATTACTATGCTTCTATTTGTACTTCTGCTTTTGTTTACGTTAGTATCTTTAGATGCATACACCAACAAAGTACCTGTAGATGATGCTTAGGAAAGGATTCCTATGAACTCTGAGGATCACAGAAGGAACTAGTTATGTGGTTGGAGCTTCAAAGATTAAAAACTTAATTCCAAATAATTTATTATAATAATTAAGCAAGAGAAATACAGATGATCATATGTTACCTCAGAACTTATCTTCATACATGTTAGTACATACTATTATAAAAGAACACAACATCTGCACTATATTTAAATGTTATATTCTGGTTGAATGTATATCAAGGCCTTCCACATGGTCTTTTAAGGGGTCATCACTTATAAGCACCTAGGAACCTTGACAGTTTTAACCAACTTGCAGGAAATGACTCCATTCAGGAAGAGAAGGGAAATGAATAATAAAGTATAGTACAAATGGAACATTAAGCAAAAGTAGCATTATTTTAAATAATAATGTGAAAAATGGTACTTTTGATCAATCACTTCTATCTATGGGAAAATTATGAAAAAAAATTAATTATTGACTTAAAGAATGAGGCATCTAGCGGGATAAAATTTCTCTTAATGACATCCTAGGATAGCTAGATATGTACCCCACAAAACCAATTGATAATCTCAGATTTGCTTCAGAAAGTTATAAACTCATGTCATTAATAACAGATATTTATTAAATAAATATTGAACTAAATGCTGCTAATGCTTGGTAAAGGTTAGTTTGATGCACATGATTGTAAAAGGCTATCTAATTTTTTTTTTCATAATGTGCTTCTATAAGCCTGCATGCCAAATATATAGTCGACCACAGTCACCACACTACCTTTTTACATCCGTTTGCAGCCATTACTTCAAAGAGATTTATGGTACCAATGAGGTTGTTGTTGTAATAAAGTAAAGGATTTTTAACACTTTCACCAACAGCCTTTAGTCCAGCAAAGTGAATAACAGCATCAAACCTGCAGAGCCAATTCTGATCATGTAATTAAAAATCTTAAAGTATAGCACAAATAATTATAGAAGATCAGTAATGGATCTTCGAATTGGAAAAGTCTTTTGGCACAAAAGAAAACAGTAAGCAATTAGAGACCTAACTTGTATGCATATTTCGCTTGATGACATAAAATCTCTGAGTTTCTTTATCTTTCAATATAAAATTATTGTTTAAAGAACCGTGAGTGCCTTATTCAGGTACATATCAGCAACCACGTTTAAGCAAAACCAGAGAGCCATCAACATTTATGTACGAACCAGTAAGCAATTAGAGATCTAAGTTGTATGCATATTTCACTTGATGACATAAAATCTCTGTGTTTCTTTATCTTTCAATATAAAATTATTGTTTAAAGAACCGTGAGTGCCTTATTCAGGTACATATCAGTAACCATGTTTAAGCAAAACCAGATAGCCATCAACATTTATGTAGCAACCATGACATTTCATCAGCACTCATCATTTGTAATATGTGGTTGTATATCAGCTATTTCAAGACTTTGATAAACTAAGACAAATTACTAATAATGGGAAGGAAAAGCCAATTATACAAAATAACAAGCTTAAATAACTATTAACTGTAGGATGAGCCTGCATTAAGTTACCTCCAGTTCACCAAATAGAATTCAGTAAACAACTTATACACAATCAACTTATACACAAAGCTAATCCACCCAATTGACCAAGAAGTAACCATGATTTTAAGGACAAGTCTATGACTCTTCCATAGTCACAATGAAATACCTAATTTTCCTCTCTTGCTCTGACCAATTACCGAACTCCCACATCCATTATAAAATGAAAAAATAAAATAAAATCCAAAAAATGCAACTCATCATGGAGAAAACAGGAGGGAACAAAATCTTTAATGTTATCAAGGCATCCCAAACAGCCATCAGTTGTGAGATCACCAGAAGAGAAGGTGAGTTGGATATTCTAAAAAGAAGACAGAGTATGCTGCATAGTTCTTTACTTTCGTGAAATTCCAAAGTTAATATAATATACATGAATATTTAAAAACCTATCTATACAATTCGGAATAGAGAAAGTAAAGGGAAATTTTTATGAAACATAATAGTGAAGAAATGATAACAATGTTCACAACGAAAGAACCTTACTTGGTTGAAGAAAAAACTGATTCCAATGCTTCTCGGTCTCGAAGATCAACCTGCAGCAGTACAGATGTATTCAGAAATGGAATCCATATATTGGATCTTGCTGTTTTCATTATCAATCATCAGAACCAGGCTAACAGGAATTTGACAGCAGCCAATCATGCATGCCTGTCGAAGCATATTCCTGATGAAGTTTTGTTACTCGTTTATTTCTTAGCTATTCAAATGTTAGATTCTGCAACTTATGAAGATAATCAAAGAGTTTAGTTTGTGTAGACGACAGGGTTCTAACATGGACCAGGATTCCAGTCAAGAAAGAATATTCAATTATCAACAAGAATGCAGCATGTACTCAACATCATGATACAAAGATAATGGTTATCGTTTGTTCAAAGAAATAAACACTATGTCAAGTATAGAAACCAGTAATATGGGAAGAAGTAAAGCTGGTTGATCTTCTGATGTCAACTATATCTGCAGGCTGCAGGTAATGCTTTCAAGTTAATAAATTTGTACCCTTTATAAGAAATGACCAATATTGTCATTAAATGAAAACTTATTACCAGTAAGCATGGTTGTTCTGGACAGAAGAATCCTGTGTTTGAGAAAGTTATTGATAGTGCTCTGTGCACTTATATGTACAACAATGTATCTTTATAGTTAAAAATTGCAACAATTGGGATGTCAGGAATTATTAAATGTCGCTTTATACCTCACATGTTTTGCCTATATCCTGCAGCAGCAACAGAGATTAAAACAGATAATAAACTGTAAATAGGGGGAACTGCAAATGCTTGTGACGGCAACATGTATGCCTAAAGGTAAATAAATGCTGAGTCAGACCAATAATTTTACCATGCTGAAATTCTCAGGGAAATTTGTCAAACATAACCGTTTGGACGATTCTGGCAATTGGTATTACCAGTTTATGATTCTTATAAGATTTGGTAGCAATTTCCAGGTTCTTAGATTCCACATAAGGGTCGACAATACGGTGGTCTGGCATCTAATATTTGACCGTTTACCTAATTTGATGACAGAGATGTCGCTATTTGGCTCCAAATAAGCGTTCTAGATACACGGTCTAGCATCTAAAAACTTGGCTGTTTCCCTAATTTGATGAAAGAGATATCATGACGCACGAACAAGCACCATTCAAGAAACCCTAAATTATAAGTCCAGAGTGAACCCAAAATTGCATAATAATTAGGATCTAAAAATTAACGGTCACAATCTGGAAGCGGAAGCAATCTTCCAATTCATAATGCCAGGAATAGACGACAAACGCAATATGACGTTCGCGAGATGGTGGAAGGAGGAGCGCAAACGGGAACCGTATCATCTCAAACGAGAACCAGACCGAAAAAAATATAATCTTGGCAATCAAGAAATAGTTCCCAACTCAGGCATCGAACAAACCATCCCAACACTTTTAAGAACCCCAAATCTGGATCTAATATACCGAGTCAGATCAGTACCCGATGGAAGGCGAGGTTCTTGCCGAACTCCCCAGCGAGATCCCTGACCCGCTCGACGGCAACCTCCGAGGAGTTGTTGAGGCTGTCCAACACGACGACCCGGAAGCCCCCTTTGAGGAGCTGCAGCACCGTGTGGCTGCCGATGTACCCGGCGCCACCGGTGACCAAAATGGTACGCGCGACGGCCGGCGGCGAAGGCATTGGATCGACGGAACGACGAAGGCGGACAGCGGAATCCTCGAGATCCGGGGAGAGGCACGCGGGGCGAGTGGGAGAGGAAAAAGGAGGAGAGACGGAGGTTTGTAATTGGGATCCGGGAGCGAGGGAGGGAGGTATATATGCCCGCGGGTGATCCCTAACCGCCATGGTCACCGAGCATGGGCTGTTCGCGAACACCTCAGGAAGCGTCAACAGGAGAAAGGTATTCCCGTTCCTACTTCCTTCCTCAGCGGGAATTCATCGCATTTCGCCATTATTAAGATATGGAGCGGCGCACGTGGCGCCATGCGAGTGGCCGACTGCGGTATTTTTACAGCTCGTTTCTCGCCAACGGTCGGGACGACAGGAGCGCGGCTCAGCTGTCCGGTCCCAGACAGGGCATAGCTTTCTCCGCCGCGTGGGGCCACGAGGTCGGCGTCGTGAGAACGAGGGTGGACGCTCGGACCACACACACCGAGTCAGACCCGATTCGCCTCAACTCGGTACCGAGTCAAAGCCGTCCCGCTCCCTCGGGGAAATAGCTGACGACGCGTGTTAACGAAACGTGTTGTGGCTCACGTATTTGACGAAATGCCGACGTCGTGGTGGCGGTGGTGGAGTTGACGGAGGAGAGGACGTCGCATAAGGGGGGGACAGTGGGGAAGGACCGCCAGGCGCAGCCGGGGCTACCCAAAGCCGTGTAGCGGAAGGCGAGCGAAGAGCATCGACACAGCCGCACACGCCGGCCGATTCTTCGATGGAAAGGTAGCCATCACATGCGGTCGGCTCTCACGACCTCGAACGGGCCCGTGGATCATTGATTCAGATGCATCTCAAAGTACGTCACAGGGAACCACCAAGAAACGATGGGTGGCTGCATTCCCTGGGCACATCACATCCACTGTTCTGATCTGGCACGGTTCGTAGAAGACAGTTTTTAGAGCTGGAGATGAGGGACCAGCCGAAGGGAGAAAGAACTCCCCGTGACGACACTCGAGGAAAAAGCAGAAGGTTAAAGAGATGGTACGGAGCGTCGCGTGCGTGAGACTCGGACTTGCCATCGGCACACGTTCGCGCCCGGTCAGATACCCGAGAGAGGTTCCATAGGCGTAGATTTGGCTCACATGTCATGGAGAAGTTTCGGCGCGAGTTGTTATGCTGGGGATAAATCAACTGGAGCGGATCTAAGTAGAGAGAAGCGTTGACTTGAAGACGAAGACTTTCCATGTAAATGGTCAGTGCACATGTGCTTTACACGTGATGCATTTAAGGGGAGCACAGAAATTTACGCACCATAATATAATAGAAGTCAACTGCAAGAATTTTATTGGCGACGGCTTGAGTTATTGTCTGACTTATGAGTCATTAGAACAAATTGTTTGGTCTGAATGGAAAGGAAAAGTTACGGGTGACTTGAAGCTTCAAAGCAATACCTAATCGATCAGGAAAAGTTGTGGGGTGGGGGGCGGGGGTTCTCCAACCCATTACATGGTCAACGTTGTGGATCGCCAACCTTGACTTGAAGGAGACCAGCCAAACTCGTGTTGATTTGGTCTTCAAATCCTTTGTTCTCTCAGTTGGTGAAAGGTTTGGTGTGTGTTCATGGACAAGCAAAACTGCGGAATGGTAAACCGAGTCAACCGAGACAGAAACAAGAGGATGCCATAGTGTTTTGATTTAGTATCGCATCAACCTTTGACTTGAGCCATGGATCTATACTTAGTCTCCGCCTAGTTAAGATTCTCTCCTTTTCAAGGAAGCAACACATGCAAGCCCTATGGAAATGATGAGAGAGGAGTACAATACTTAGTACTCAATCAAGAGAGTCAGAAGATGTGTGAAATCTTCAGATACTCGAAGTCAAAGCCTAGTTTGTGCTCAATATTCTGCCTAGTCAAGAACTATTGGATTCTGATGGTTTCTCGCACTGCATTCTACTGAACACCATCCACTAAAATAGTGACTCTTTTATTGCACTTCACGAAGGAAGAAATATATATATATATAGGGTCCAAGCATTGCTGGAACATGCATGGTTTGATTGCGATCAATCTGTACAACTAACATCATCCTCATCCACTGCACGATTCCATTATGCTCTTGAAAGAATGATCCGGTTGTCATGCCTTGCTGTAGCTGGTTGTCCATTCCCAAGTTACAGGGTTGTGCAGGCTGATGTTTGGTTGCTAGCTCCAAGATTAGCTGTTGACAAATGATGAGTTCATCATGTGATGATTCCTCAAGTAGTCATTGCAATCATAAGGCAAAGGTGTTGGACAGCTTGATCCTAACTAGGGAGGATGCTTCTGGGGATATCTTCTGCGATAGAACTAATGAAATGGATCTTGAGAAGCATTTGTCAGAGAGCAGCGATTGGATTTTTGCACCTTGTTCCTTGTGTTTGAAGCTAGCATCACTGATTGGAGTGGCAGAACTAACTACTACTGCTTTGGAATATTAATGTTTCTGGCAGGCATTTAATTAAGAGGGTCAATTATGAGTCATTGATGTTCTTGGTAGATGCATAGTTAAGAGGGTCAATTATGATTCAAGAGTTTCTTGCTCCCTCTAAACCAAGAGAGATTGGTGCCTTGCTTTTCTCTTCCTTTTTCTCTTCTTATCATCCGGATCAAGGAAAACACATCAGTCTTACCCAAGGAGATCAATTCAGTATCTAGGCAGATTCATGCTTCAAAGATGATAGGATTCGAAAAAGAGATACAGATCTGATGAACATCAACATGTCAAATCGACGATCAAAATCAGTATTAATGAAAGGAAAAGAAAGAAGGAAAGGCATTTCAGTGACCTACATATGTGCAAATGCCGAGCAAGACAATTGGGTGGTTGCACTCTTCATTCCAGGTAGAGGTGCAGTGTTGGAGTGGCAAAATGGCTCGGCCCAAGTGTGATTCCGTCCCACGGTCTGGTGTTGGCCGGCGCAGGGCAGCTATCGTGTGACTGCCTTCGAGTTCAAGCCCATCAAGAAGGCCACAAATTGCGCAAGCTTTCCTCCATTCTTGCTGCTCCTTCACTAAGCATCTCATCTCCTCTTCCTGTAGCTGCACACTCCATTTTACCTTCGATTCATTGACATGGTCTCACAGACGATACATGTTCTTATCAGCGTTACAACATCATCGTTTTCCCAACACTGTTGGATCAACGGAAGAAACTTGGTCTCATGGTCATCCACTGCATTACCTTGCTCCTTCTGCTTATGGACACCCCGATGTAAGTGCCCCCTATATGTTTGTTTAAATGTTCATGGAGGGTTTTTGCTATTTAACTTGAGCTTTGGAAGTTTGCAAGACACGTAGTACATTGTTTAGCTAACAACAAATAGCCATATAGATTCCACCATCAATCATCAAGGATAAGATACATTTTAGTCACATGAACACAACATACATAGCTGTAGCAGTCTGATGAGTTGGTCATACCAGATTCTGGATGACTCGGACGAAAACAATTGAGGAATCAATTCCAACAAAATCATAAGTTGCTGGGCGAATCCAAAATACTGGAAATCCTTAAGCCCAGTCTTAATCGGTGATAGCTTTGATGTCTTGGTGTGGTGAGAGTGAAAGATATTGGAAGGTGAACAGCTGACTCGTAAAACCAATAGGCCTGCTTGGTATGCTTAAGACTGTGAATCAAATGTGGGTAGCATGATCAGAATTGTCAAAAAGTCAACATGGGAGAAATCTTGATCATGGCTACCAACTTTGTATGTGAGCCCTGTTAAGGTCAAATACTAAATTCTGGTCAATCCAAGACCTCCTCCTATGAAAGCTTGTTAAGAGCTGTGTTAATGACCTCCCTGTGATACTAATGAGAAGAATGTCCACCGGTGAAGCTTGAATCCACCCAGAGACAGTCTGGCTATGTCATGTTCTTAGATCTCTAGCAGACTTAATAATGTTCCTTTTTGTTGGCAGGTCATATGCCAGCTATAACTAGTTTTAATAACTTTCAGATTCAAACTGTTGGTTTTATTTACTCATTGTAATGTATAATATATGACCAATTGCAAGTTCTTTGATGGATGAACTAAAGTATCTGCTTCAGACTAATAAGAGCTGATCATAAAGAACCCATGCTAGATGATGTGATCTCTGGTTCTGTGACAGCCATCTGTTCCATGTTTGAGGAGTTGGAAGTGATGCCATCAAGCTCGTGGTTGTCATCTATTCATTGCCTACCCTTTTTTCTCCTGCTAATAGATAGAGACTTCTCCAGAAAGCATGTTAATTCAAGCCACAACTTGTATCACAATTGATTGAGTTGTTCAACCACTTTTTGGATCAGTCTGAGCCACGAAATGCATTGAGATATCCTATTATTTTCTCTGTTTTCACAGTACTAGGAGAAGGAAAAAAGATGGAAATGGAAGATACTTCCTACTAATATGAGCAGTGTAACTCTTTTTTTTCTGGGTAAGAATAACTCGGAAACAACTTGGAGTAGGATGGACTCTGCTACACGCAATCCTCGTCATCTCTGTAGTCAGTGAGGCTTGGAGTGTTCTTAACTGATAAGCTCACCCACTCCACCCACTACTTGCCTACTTTTAACTGCTACTTTATGTTCATATGGATAATCTTTTCCCGGTCTTCCACGCTTACAGATCCAGAGACACCACATGCTTCTCGGTCCCGCCACCAACTACTATTCCACTCTAAAGAACTCATCCATGGCACCTCAATCTTCCTCTTGGAGAGCTTCGGGAGCACGCCAAGGCAACCCCACAACATAATTCTCTCGTTTCTCCTCTTAGCTCTCACTGCTTCTGTTCTCCTTAGCTCCCCTTGTCATCTTCTTCTTCTTCTTCTTCTCCTCTGGCAATGGGGCACGATTCGCTTGTCCTGATCATTGCTCTGGGGCTTGTAATTGGGACCGTAGGCGCGCAGTCGGATGGCTGCGGTTCGGAACTGCCCATTGCTCTCAGCAACAACTTCTCGGGGCTCTCCTGCAAGACTGTCTGGAATAATTTTGTCCTCAGGGTAAGCATCGCCGGAGTTCTAAATCTTTTCAGCTTTTTCCTTGCGGAATTGGATTAGTTTTTCCTTTTTTTTTTTGAGATAAAGAGGAAAATATTCTATGATGCATCTGCAGTCAACCAAATTTTGATGTCGAGATCTAGTTATGTCCTGATGAAATCTTGATTTCAGAGAGTATTGGTAACATAAAAAGGAAATCTTGATGCTTTTTAAGATTTGCTCATCAGGATCTCTTTCTATGATAAGAGAATCTCAAGCGATTGGAAATATTTGCTGCTTTATTAGTGTAAATTATTCCCAAGTAATTCATGCTCTAAACCCTTAGTTCTTATCATCATGCTTCCATTTTCTCATTCAGTTTGATTCTTTTCATAGAGCAAGAGCTCCCCGACTCAATTCTGTACTCTCGGGACATGTAAAACTAGAGCATGCAGAAAGTTCTCATTTGAAACAATGTTGTTTGTTGCAGTACTCCCAAGACCAAGACAATGTTCTGAGCATTGTATTGTCTACCGTATACACCACTGGCTGGGTAGGCATAGGATTCTCCAAAGATGGAATGATGGTTGGCTCCAGTGCTGTAGTAGGTTGGATGGGCAAAACCGGTCAACGACATATTGAAAGGTTCTATCTTGGTGGTCAGTCTAGCTCAGCTGTCCAGGTTGACAAGGGAGAGTTGCAATTCTCTACTGCTGCTGCTGCTGCTGGACCTTCAGTTCTTGTTGAGAATGCAAAAATCTATCTGGCATTTCGACTGAAGTTTTCTGCTCCGGTCACTCAGCAGCAACTCATATTCGCTATTGGATCTGCAACCCCAGTCAACAATGTCCTGCAAATCCATGATGACAAGACATCTATCCTGTTTGATTTTTCATCAGGTTTTTGTTGATACTTTTTCATGCTCTGTTGTTCTCCATATATCATGAGTTCAGTTTGCCAGATGTAGAATTTACATGCACGCATTCACCAGTAAAGTACAAGCTGTATTCCATCATTAGATACAATGCAGATAATGATTGTAGACAAACGGCAACTTAGATATTGAACTTACGATGTTCTGTGTACTTCTTTTGCAGGTACTTCATCAGCTTCTTCTTCCTATCCTACCCAGCTGAAGAGGACCCATGGAGCACTAGCAATATTTGGGTGGGGTGTTCTGCTACCAATAGGGACAATCGTCGCAAGATACTGCAAGCAATGGGATCCTCTATGGTTCTATCTTCACACAGTCATCCAGTTCATTGGATTTATAATTGGTCTTGCAGCAGTGGTGACTGGAAAATCACTGTATGACAAGCTGCATGCTAGTGTCCACACTCACAGAGGCCTTGGCATTTTTGTACTGGTGCTTGGTATTCTTCAGGTAATCTATCCAAATTCACAGTAATGTTCATATTTGTCATCTGAGAGAGAGAGAGAGAGAGAGAGAATGAGAGAGAGAGAGCTTTCCATTGTCCTTCTAACATCATCTAACGCGCAGGTGTTGGCCTTCTTTCTACGACCCGACAAGGATTCCAAGTACAGGAGGTACTGGAACTGGTATCATCAGTGGGTTGGAAGACTCGCTCTGTTCTTCGCAGCAGTCAACATAATTGTCGGGATTCGAGTTGGAGGTGCAGGGAGTTCTTGGAAGGTTGGCTATGGTTTCAATCTTGCCCTCCTGATGACAGTGTCAATCATCTTGGAAGTCTTGCTGTGGACAAGATGGTCGAAGGGAAACAATACTCCGGTCTTCTAAGTGCGGCAACCAGATGATCTTCGTATTGTCGTCGTAGTAATTTGATGATGGTTGTTCGTTTGTCACATACTTTTGCTGGAGAATCTAGAGATCAGTAACATTGAGTTGCCATATCCAATGGAGGAAACATGTTGTTTCGATTATTAGAATAGGTTCAATGTGCTCGGACATGTCACACAAGCCTATTTTGATGACTACAACAAAACAATGGAAGCCAAACAGGATCACTCTTATGTAAACTAAACTAGAGATTGATAACATGCTTTCATCACATCTCAGAAAAGAAAAAGAAAGAAAGAAACTTTCTTTTGTCATGATCATTATTGGATAGCAGAATCATCGTAGTTTTACTATTGGTTTCTATTAATATATCTAAAACAAGTTCCCTACAAACCAATTATCCATTAATTTATTGAACTTAAATTATTTATATAAAAAATATTTAAGTTAAATTCTAGTCTTATGATCTTCTCCATTTTGAGGTTTGATGTTTCCATGCACAAATAATCTTTGCATTTGGGCCTTCACAATGCCCACCACTGTACTGTCACCATTTTGAGTGCCAATGGGTAGCTCCAAAGTGTCATCAGGATGATGTGAAGTTGTCGAGACACGTCGACACCTCTCCTTTTCTACAGAAAGGAAGGCATTGGGGGGTCCACAGCTGTCATGTTCTATCAGTCTTACTAACCAAATAAGAAACTGTAGGAGGCACCAAATTAAGCGGAACCAAACAAGAGTTGGCTGGTGGAAGAATCGCGAAGAGTTTTTGCCCACCCAAAGCATTTACGGTGGCCTGAATGCGCACATTTTGTAGGTACCGCTGGGCATGGACGAACAACACCGATGGACTGATGCGTCGACGACAGCAGCGCATTCATTGAACGGGGAGAAGAATAGGACCGAGAGAAAGAAACGTGCAACCAATGCCTCGCGGTGAGTGGTGCTGAAGAATGGAGACTTGTGGGTAAAGGCCAATAGATGGTTTGGTATCTTGGAAGAGTCCACCCAAAGAGATAAAAAGCCTCTCCAGCTGTTGTCACCTATTCAAGAAGAAGGCGATGGGTTCTTCTGCCACAAAGCTGTTCGATCGTTGTCGTGTTGGGGCCACAGCTCTCCCTGGCATCTCTGCAACTTATGCTTCCAAAGAACAGTGGAGCTGTCGATGGCGCACTCTGAGAAAGCGAAAGAGGAAGCTACACCAGCGTCGAAAAGTATTCATCTAATTAATACGGCGCATGTTTGATGAGAAGTATGCAGATGAAGTCGAGAGCACACCTCCATACGGCGCATGTTTGATGGCACCGTTCCCTCACGTCTCTGGTGTTGTCCCTGTCGCCCATCACAGCTTATCTTAAAGTGGCCTGCCCTGTTAGATTCCCACTTCTGTCGTCCACCCTTTTCCTTCATGAGCTCACGACCTTTGTCTTCTTCCTTTTTATGTTTTCCTCCACTCATGACCACCTTTGTCCTCTTCCTTTTTGATCGCCAACCCAACAAGCCATGGGCAACTGCAACAAAGCTAAAACCAGCAACCAAGACAATCATGAAAGCGGTTGTTGGTTCCCAGTGAACGCACTGTTCTTACCATTTGGGTGCTGCTTTACCCGTCCATCCATGGAGGGGAAGCACGTGAAGCCACTGGCCTCACACGACCATATTGGAGGAAGAATCTGAATCTTTTGGACGAATTGGAGGACAGGATGTGCCTGCTTTTTGTCCATCTTCTGCTTTCTAGCGTTGCACATCTGTTGGCTTGGAGCTTTCCACAGTCACTCTTTTGTAGCTGCATGTCCCCTGGCCATTTCTTGCCTCAGCCGTCGATTCCATGGCCCTACTCTTCTTGTTAGCATTAAGCCTACTTTATTCCTTCCACAGTAGTTTAGCACCGAAGTGGACTCGATTAGGAATTAGGATCCTACAAACATCTCATTGTCGGCAATATTTAAGTACTAATATGATCTTAGCTAAGATAATAACCTGGATTATGTCAGGAGATGGTGCTCTGTCAGCTATCTTTTGCGGTTCTCATTTCAAACTAAATAAATCTGCATGTCAAGCCAAGTAAACAGACGATGTGTACATCTGGGATGATAAGGTGGATCAGATCGATCACAAGTTTGGAGCATCTGATTCGAGACACTAGTCAATTCTCTCTTCAGATGTTGCTGAGGTGATGATGTTAGATGACCAAATGCATGATACTGACAGCACAGGTAGCAATTTATCTTCCCCAAATGAAGCTTGGAGGGTCAATTGTAAGGACATAAGTGGAAGAACAAAACCTCAAACGCATCACTGTTTCTGGTCTCCGTCCTTACTGTATGATTGAACTCTGCAACCACCATCGATGAGGCAGCCTTGTGGTGGCAAAACTATTCTAGCAGGCAGTGCTTCCAACAGCTACTCGTATCGAATTCAGTGATCTCTCAATGATGGATTAAACTAAGCTAGTGGATTCTTTTCTGTGTTCCTTCCATTGCCATTGTGCTCAGCTCCATTATTGAGTAGACTAATCTTGTGGGCACTTTTTGGTTCTTTAGCTCTTCTGGGACGGAACGGCGCGTGATGATGATTGCATGGGCAATGCTGTCCGGCGGTCCCGCGTGGACATCTGATGCTACTCCGCCACCCAATGTGTGTAAGCGACAGCATAAAGATACTGACAAAGCATCACCAAGTGGGACGGCCCAAACACCAAACTCCGTCCGCTCTATAAATTGACCGTCTTCCCCTGCCTTCGATTTTTGGTATTCCTCTCCGTGGTCTCTCTTCGGTTTCACGGGAGTAGTCACGAAGAGCTGCTGCTACGATTGAGATGTACGCCGAGGCAGAGCTTGAGCTGCCATCCTTCTCGCACGGATTCTTGCAGGAAGTGGCGGTCGGCAGCTATCATGGCCACTACTCCCACCTCCCGCTCCCCGACGACGGCTTCATCTCCGGCTTCCACGTCGGGGCAGCGGGCGGCGGGCTCAGCATGGTAATTTTGCCCCGCTCCCTGGTTTAATCGCCGTAGCCAGTTGGGTTGGAAGGAATTGTTGAGGTCTGGAGCGATTGGGATCGATCGATCAATCGGATTAGGAGGGATAGGGAAAGGTGGAGGAAAGCGGCCAAATCGTTGGTTGTTTAGATCATACGAGCGAACTTTGTAGTTAATTTTCACTTTGAAGCTAAACAAAATTGTTTTTTTTCCTTTATTTCGGAGGTGAGGTTTCTTGTTAAGCAAAATGAAAGAGAAAAGAGGAGAACAGAAGAAGGATATGTCGTTGTGGCTGCCATGGTAAAGTGACAATTACAGATTTAGTGACTCCAATCTGGATTATGTGGTTGGAATGGCCAGAATACTTCTTAGGATCGTTTTGTATTAATACATACACTTTAGGCTTTTTGGAAAGAAAAAAAAAACAATTTTTAGGGTTTCTTTTTCCTGATCGAGAGGCCTGAGTTGATTTTTGTTTTGCCAATTCCCAGGTGAGACACTCTAGCTAGTAAATTTCACCTAGAAGCAAAACCTATGAACCATTCTGCTATTGGTATTCTTAGTCTAGCATCCAAGTCCATAAATTGTCAACTAGAAACAAAAAACTCTTAAGAATTCTTCTAGTGATTTAATATCCAAGACTGTCACTGCCAATAGTAAGCACTTGTAATCAGTTTCTCTATCTGACACCTTCAAGAGTTTAGCCAATTTTAATCTGAACACTCTCGAGAAGTATTCGTTGTATAGTGGTAAATGCATTTATTCTGGATGAAATAGTGCACTTGAGAGTTAAAAAAGTCTGAGCAGCAAGAAGATCAGGTCTTCATCTCTGTATGTTAATATCTATTCAAAAGCTGATTAATTCAGTGTCTTGTTTAATTTATCATTGAAAAATACCTGTCACAAAAATCAGCAGAAAGGTACCTGGGATTGAAGAACAATCATGTTTCTAATTGTGATCAGAAATTTTTTTTCTTCTAACTTGTGAACTTTCTTTTTTTTCATAGGGAAACATGGTACAAACTTGTGCTGTATCAGAATATGATATGGGAGGAGAAGGAGATCTTTTCAAAGCTCCAGAACCAATTCTAGAAGTGCCATCTCTTGAACTTGATCCTGTGACAGCTGCCATTATATCTGTTGGAGGTGATGTCATGACAGAAACAATAAAGGTTGCAGATATAGAGTCAATCCAAACTGATCATCTCAATGACATATTTTATGAGTGCAAGAAAGACCTTCTAGAGGAGTCAGAGATTGAAGATTCAATTTCTGAACTCTTAGATGTCAAGATTCCTGCAGTGCAAATGGACGAAGTTCCACTTTCTGAGAAGCTTAGCTATGCAGAAGGATCAATGCAGAAAAGTGTTAGCTCTGGGTGTTTAAGTTCAGTGGAATGGATCCCTGGGGGTACTAGGAGACCAGACTTCCTTGATTTCCAAGGATTGGATTTTGAAGCTGCAATTTTAGGTTTGAGGAGAGCGTATAGCGAGGGAGATATTCAGGTAGAGTAAACTTCTTTCTTGTTGCTTTTCTTTTGTGTTACTTCTAGTTTGCAAATTCTTTCTTCAATTTGGGTAAAATTACAACTGAGACAGTATATAGACTTTTTTTTTTGGAAACTTGATGTGACTTTTTAACCTAGAGAACTTTTCTGATAATAATGTGGGTTCACCAAGATATATTACTTATATGCAAACCTCTGATGCACCTGTCCGCATCCTACTATATGGCTGGTAGTTCACAGCTAGATTTCCTTTTGTCTTGATGCAAGATATACTGGTATGTTTTGAAATGCCTGGTATTTTCTACAGAAGATCATTGATTCTTAATTTTTTTATGGCAGAATCTTGGCAAGAATAACACAAGCATTGGGAATACAACCGCTGTTTGCTCTTCCTTTGAACAGCTCCTAACCATCAGTGATGTTAAGACTGAACGACAGCAAAAACTTTCCAGGTACAGAGAGAAGAAGAGCAAGAGAAACTTTGGCAGAAAAATCAAAGTAAGTACTCGGTTGAGTTTTATTTCCATATTGTTCCTTTCTTTGAAGTAAAATCTCAAGCACAATGGGTGATCGTGGTCCATACTGATGAGTAGCAAGTAATAACATGTTCCCTTTCAGTCAGTCAACCTGGATTACACTTCAGAGGTGACGAGAAACTGGAACTCTAATATATAGAGAAAAAGAATCTGAACCTTGTTAAAGGCCTGAAGGAGACATAACCCTAGCTAATCTCTACTGCAAAAGATATGTGTGTTCTCCAGCATAGTCTCCAGTAGGCAAAGATTCCAGTCCATCTGCAACTTACACAAAATAAGTTGCCCTTGCCTAAATTGCAAAAGAACCTCGTGATCTGAGAAAGAAACTTTTCTTTAAAATTCATGAAAATCTTAATATTTACTGACAACTCCTGAAACTCATGTAATGTTCACTTTTTAAGTGTCCGTGGAGCCATTAGTTGCTTAAACTTACTTCAAATAAGCTCATGTTCAATTTATGTCTGAAACCAATTACGTTCGTCATCTTTGTTATTTAGTTATAGCATGCTGGTTTTTCAACAAGAAGTTTCTCATGATGGACTGCATTGTCATTTTTGTGTGAGAAAGAACTACAATCAAGTTTGTCATCTTCGCAAAAAGATAGTTGCCCATGATCTTGACTCAAAGGCTTCTATTATTCCTTTTCCCTCTCCCTTTTGAAGTCCCATAACCTTCTTTTCTAGAGATCTGATCCAATGGCTATCAGCTGTCATGTTTTTTAAAGCATATTTTGTTCTTTGAAGAAAACATAACATGTTAATAAACCAAGAATATGAAGTTTCCCTTTTAGGCATGATTTTATGTTCTTATATCACCAGGCGAAAAAGAGAATTTGTGCTTGTTCTGCCAGTACCTGAATTATTTCTGGAATTGAACTATGCTTAGATATCCAAAGTATATATTTATTCCTCAAAAACTACTGATGATTTATGTGTTAATTGATATCTCCAAATGTCGTAACCTTTGAGTTTTTTGGCTGATTCCAGTACCCCAACATGGTCAACTTTTCTTTCATTGAACTGTAGAGCTCCTGGAGAAAATCATGCTCCTCTTCTTGTAATTTGCCACAATAAGCATCACTTCTACTATTTAATTTGCACATAAATGAATAGAGTTCACCCTGAGACATGGGACATAATTTGAAAGCTGCAGAAAGCTTTAAGTGCCATAATTCCATATCTCATGAAGATGGATAAATGGTGATCAGAATTTTACTTTGATGTTTTTGGAATTGTCTTAGATACTTTGACCCAGATATGTAGACTATACCTATTAATATGTTGCCAGAGACCACATTCTCATAAAGATGATAATGAACTCATGAAATGTGAATCGTCATCTTTTGTGTTGTTTTGCTCGTGCGTCAAGTCAACTGTTCAAATTGATTCTTTGACTCCTCAAATTCCAAAACTTTTCCTGATTCTGAAGACTTAGGTTCTTCACTGATGATGTAATTTTCTATCATGATGAATGAATTCATAATCATGGAGAAGGAAGCTGCAGATAACGGTAGCTGAATGAACGAGTCTGCTAAGATGTTAAAATAAATGCATGAGATAAATTCATACTAGTTTTCATTTGCATCTTTTGACTAAATCACAGGTTCTAGAGATTGATAAACTCTTTGGTGTTTTGCAGTATGCTTGCAGGAAGGCTCTTGCAGACAGTCAACCCAGAGTTCGTGGAAGGTTTGCGAAGACCGAATAGTGTGAGGCTTCAAAACCAAACATATCAATGCAAACGTCGAACTAGGCAAGATGTTGAAGTCGTTAGCAGCTCACACTTTCTCCCTCGTCTTGAAGGATGCTTTTGGAAGTGATAAGAACAAATGGGCCACGATAGACAAGGTCAATAGCAATATGGATGACGGATATCTCTGCTTTACACAAGGAAATTATTGATCACCATCCACTGGGTTATCTTCTGTGATGCAATGCAATAACAGCCTATATAGGTAAAATTGAAGTTGTAGCTCAGTTCTGTACAGTAGTTTGAATAAAAAGAATTTTGTATTCTACTTGCTGTATTATCACATTATCAAATATTTATTCATGCATTCGATCCCGCACCAAATTCTGTGATGAAGATGACTAACCTCTAGCGATGTTGCTTCTTGCATCTCCTTTCTAGACTTGAAACATCAGATGCCTGGAACAGAGTTGAAATCAAAATCTGGAACTTCATTGAGTCTATCTCAGAACCTCGCAGAAATCTTTATCTATAGAGAATTATGTAAGCTGGTCAACTGGCACACGTTTCATCTAATTCGCAACCTTGCTTGGCAAATGATAAGTGACGATGGAATTTAATTCTGAACCTCGAGAAAGTCTTAATCTGGACTCGTTCAGCATCAGCTTAACCTAATGCCTGCTTCTTGCTCTAAAGCATTTAGGTTTTGACATGAAGCATCCATGTTACAGAATCAGACACAAGCAACACCATCCCACACTAGCAATCCAAAACAAGCTTTCCATTGCAATAAAGATATCGAAGATTCATAACATAGCATCTTTAAATCTTGAACCTTTACTGCCTTTGTCATAAACAAGGAAGGAGCAATCGACAGGACTGCTGCTTGCCATCTTTTTTTTCCCTCCCTGCTTAGGCAACTCTAGGCAAGGAACTCGATACATCATAACACCGAGCTGATACAACCACAAGGCTTTCACCATCCAACTGCGAATTTTATCCGTAGCCAAGAAAGATTGACACCAGAGTTGTTTAAAGAGAAATGGAACTGTCTACACTGTAGTGAGTTCAATCACATAATAATCACTCCAAGAACGAGGGAAAAAGGTTGGATATGTGGAAACTGATATGCGCTGATCTATATCTCACTTGCGAAAGTTGCCACTCCAATGAGAGGAGCCCCTCCGTGCTCCACCTCTACCACGATGATGGTGTGAGATACTGTGCCTTTGGGCGGTCCGATCACCATTAGACTGCTTTGCCTGCTGGGTGATCATCATCATCCTCTGCTTCTTCATATTTGCAAAAAGTGCATCCATGGTCTCCGGCTTCTGCTCGGTTACCACCTTATCCTGCATGTAATAATACATCAGGAAGCAGAAAATGAAATGAATTCAAGCAGCAAATGACCAGGACAATTGGATTATAGACATATCTCAAGTTGTTTATGAGGAATAATTCAACCTAAACCAAAACACTCAGAACGATGCATGCTCTGAAATCTTAAGATTAATTTCTACACTATCAATAATCAATTGCATATTGGGAACATATATGATGAAGGAGAGGGTATGTTGGCATATGCTATGCTAAACGTCAATATGGCAATAAAAGATTTTAGCTAAATGTCAGCTTGCTTAGCTACCAAATAAAATTCAGACGCCAAAAGATAGACATATTCTCCAGTAGTTTGCATAGCTAGCCATAGATGAAGAAATTTCATATTAACCTTCTTTCCTGCGAAGCTACCATCAGCAGCCTGCCTTTGCGCTGAAGTAACAGCCCTGCAACAATCACGAATCATCAGTGCAAGGCAATACACGATGAAATTAAGCCTACAGCAAAAGAATGAACTGAATAACTCTGAGAAGAACTTACCATCAAATAATAAAAGTATGTAGCTTTTAATACTAAGTATGACTGTAAACAATGTAACAAATGCTAGATGGGTGGAAACCATAGTTATCCAGAACATGGTCACTACTGTAGATCCAATATTTATTATCACAAAATGGCAGCTGTAAAGAGGTTTGCAAATGGAACTGTGACCTTTTTCATTGCAGCTGTCTGCAAACTATAAAATTCCTGCTATTGTTCTCAAGTTGCTCAATTCCACAAACCAAAAAAGGTCCAATAATACCAATTGATTTAAGTGACCTACAACAGTTATAAACTACTTTCCACGCATATCAGGCTCTTCCTTGGATCTGCCAGCACTTCCACCACAACTTACTGAACAGCTAATATTTTTGGCAATCCGAAGAACACATCAACTACCAATAACCTCCTCCAGATATTACTCGTCTGTATGGAACTACCAAGCCCTATAGAAAGCTTGAACATGGGACAAGAATGACAGCTATACTTCAAAAAACAATATACACATGGTGTTCTCCTGGTACAAGTTATGTATTCAATTGCATATCAATTCAACTGGCTCTAGAAAGAAATCCAAGGAATCTTCTAAGGTGCAAAGCAAGCATTCTCTTTCTTGACATCACATGAAACTTATTAGTTGAAATGCACCATGGATAGCAACAAAAGTCAGGATCAAACTCTCAATAGGATTCATTGTTGCACTACTTGTGGTTTCTTGTTCATAGACAACTGTGAGACCTTCATTCTTCCTAAAGGCAATACCAATGCATCAGAATGCTCAGATTAGTGCCACGCCACAGGCCAGAATATAAAATAGGGCAATGACAGCAAATCTCATCTTCCGTAGTAAGCAAAAGTCGAATGTCCAAAGTATATGATGGCTGTACTCATGTCTATGTTAACTGCTTATATCACCCATCTAACAGTTAAGTTGCCCACTAAAATCGCAGTGACAGAATTAAGTGCTTATATCACCCATCTAACAGCTCAGTTGTCCACAAAAATCCCAGTGATAGAATAGCGTGCATGCAAAAAAAATTTATCTTTCATGCAAAAGAACCATAGTTTACCTGTGAAGATACAGTTTTGAAAATTCTTAAGAAAATACTATTCAGTAAAGCCATGCCTTTATAAGAAGGATATAGAAATGAATAGAAATAAAATACCTTGGCTGGCTCTGATTCACTAGCCTGTTGCGAATAGGCATTGCAGAAACCTTCCTTGCAATCTCTGTTGTCATCTGAAACTGATTCCCATGAAAATTTGATCTTCTCTGTGCAAGAAAACCCTGTACATTGAGCAGGTAAAGGAGATTGAAGACATGAAATAGAAGTAGGTATGCTGCACGTTAAAAGATGAGGGGAAATTAAATTACCTGCCTAATTGATGACCTAGATTCCATGAACTGCTGAACTTTGGCATTATTCTGGGAACGGTTGCCATTTTGAAAGCCTTGGCTCTTAATCTAAAAAAGCAAACAAGCTTAGCTGCAATATTTAAATAATTTGATATGCAACACTGTATTAACTTAATATATTGTCAAATAACAACAAATCAAAAGTAACTCATCATACTCTATTAACTTCCTTACCGGCATCCTCATAGGTCTTCTCCCCTTCGACGTATTTTTCTTGGACATTTTAATGATATCATCTATAAGCAGAAAAGTTATTCAATTACAATGGAAACAATGAACATATTTTTTCATGTCAGCTAGAAATACTGATGTAAATGATGGAAGTACAAATATACCTAAGGTCATATCCATCTTTTTCTCAGTCAGGGCAATTGCTTCAGCTGTTAGTGGTTTAGTTTCCATCTGAAAGTCTTAAATAAAATAAATCTTATCAGTAACACTAAATTAAAAAGAAAATCAAGAATACTATATCAAAAGCACTAATACATTTTCCTTCCTGACATGGGCACTCTCATAAGAAAGATTAGTATGGTATCCAATGTTTGCCCTCATTGCAAGTCTACGAAGTATCATCCCACTATAGATAAAAAGAAGAATAATACTATGCACCTAACTCTATACTGACTAAGATGTCAAGATGTTTCACCAGGAAGACATAAATTATGTGCTCAACATCACCAAACATGTGGCCTACTTAGTCATTAGTGAGAGCCATGAGAATGCAAGGACAAACTGATTGCATACTTAAATCCTTGCAGCCCCATCATCCAGATCACATGAGAACTACAGTTCTGGAAAAGCTTTATCAACACCAAGCTGGAGAGTCTTAATGTCACATCCTGATATTTCTTCTTTTGAATTTTGTTACAACACAACTCAGATTGTGACCATCATTCAAAAGACAACTGTCCAGAGTAATTATTAACTAATTCAATTTTTCAACATTCAATTTCATGTCTTATTCGAGATATAAAAATTGTCTGAAAAGCAACTAACAAGTTCTATTAGCTTGAACTAGGTATCACAAAAGCTAGAAATTCCTGGTGGTGCTATCTAGCCAGATAGAAAGCCTTGTCCACCCGAGTCTCCAATGTCACCATCAAAATACTGCTTTAAAAATAAATGTTAACAAAAACATTTAAGCAATCATGCTGAGTAGAAATTTTCGATATTCTAATTGAAGCAACAAGTGATTTAAGACAATATAAACGAAGTCACGCAGCGAACAAATAAAATTATCTTGCACATAACAGGTCCATTATCATATTGGCATGGTACACTCCCCAATAGTGGATGGAGAGGTTTTACTCCATGAACTAATTCTTTTAATTTTTCAACTATTGGAGAAAATCATATCGTATTCCCTAAAGTAAATGGAGTAGTGTCTCTCACCTATCATAGTATGAACAAATTTCTTATAACAATACATGGAAGAACTGTCCGACCATCACGTCTGATAATATGCGAACCCTCGAAAAAAAATCACTTTACTAATACTAGTCCGCCTACCCTCATATGACATATTTAACATTGTAATTTTATTTATCCATTAATGCATTCAAGAAGACATTTAGATATATGTCGAAAATGTAATGGCATATCATGTTTTCTATATGACATTAAAGACACGATCCCGTGGTGGCTACGAATTATGGTTGGCTTATAGCTCCCTTCATGGGTCGCGATAACTTGCCTACTTTGAATCGCTCACTATCACCACATATATGTCATACATATGGTAAAAATCATATTAAAACTATTCATTAAAATATCAAACTCAATCTTAATTAATGATTTAACTTAAAAATCCATTAATCACAAAATTTATCATACAACATCAAATAAAATCCCCTAAATTCACTAGACTAGGGGATAGAAGGGTATCGAGCTCACTAGCCCAAGATTGACCTGAACCTAAGCTGAACCAACTTGAACTGGCTTAAATTATCTGATCAACCAAAACCGATTTGAACTGGACTAAACCAGTCTAAAACATGATCCCATTGGAAGCACCCCAAACCGAATAAATTGATCGAGAGTTACACTAAACCGGCTTCAAATGGTCCAAAATCATCCTGAACCGGATTAAACTGACCTGAAATTACCTTGAACCGATTTAAACTGGCGCTCAGCTTAGATGCGATTACACAAGGTCATTCGCAGGCAAGCACCCAACCACTTAGGCCACACGATCTAGGTCACAGAGGTTTGCACGTGCTGAGGGTGTCGGGCCTCGCTGGGCCACTGTATTGGTGAAGGTCGAGTTGGACTCACCCTGTATATTCCCCAACCGATTGGTTCAACCCAAGTCAGATAAGGTCCAAGCTAAAACTCTAGTCCAATTTACCAATAGTCACACTCATAATTAAATTCGAACATATTTTTTCAAGTAATCTAATCTATTACATGAAGACAAACATTATTAAATATGTTTTGAACACATGCAAATTTTAAGATATGATTAACTATTTTTTGTCATGATACAAAATTTTAGAACAATTAAACTAACATTAATAAATAATCTAAATTAATACATAAGGACATGAAAATCATCAAATATGGTTTACTAATTTTATGTCATGATTCAAAATAATTAAATTAACATTAACAACTAATCTATGTTAATACATGAAGACATGAATATCATGACAATCATTAACAAAACAATTAGTTAAGCATTAATAATCGTGAAATCTAAAGCATGCATCATTTTTCTTTTACATTGAAAATATAAAATTAATTAATATCAGATTTTTCTAAAAATATTAAATATTTAAAACATCGAACAAATATTTTAAAATTTAAATTTAAAGAAAAAGGTGAACTAACCTAGAATTTTCTTAAGGGTGACAATCTCCTCTAATCCTTTTCGCAGTTCGAACCCCTCCTTGGCTAAGATTAAGATTTAAGATGAAAAATTGAGGAGTCCACCTGGTTTATAAAGGGGATAAGGTGAATCTCTAATAAGGTATGAAGGTTTATTTCCATTTCAAATTTTATTTTTAATTAAAAGTAAATATGCTATTTCTTGTTACGCGTACAAAAGTAGGAAATATATATTAATTGCTGAGATATATTCCTTATAACGGCATGCAAGATTAGAGCAGATAATGATAATTAATCAAGGAACGGATTTTGGTATTTGAATTATGAAACAAATATTTAAGAGGATTAAATTTCAAGGATCATCGTATATCTATTACAAAACAAGTTAGTATAAGCATAGCCATCTTGAAACTTTTTATAATTAAATCCCCCCAATTTAAGCATAATTATTTGATTTCCTTTCTTGTTAATAAAATTTAGGAAATAAATATTCAACATTCCAAGTTGAGTGATATTTTTTTTGTCAATAAATTAAATAAAAATTAAGACTAAATAAATACAAAAATAAAATAAAAAATTATTACCTTGGATGGAGGGCTCACTTTCTCCTATTTAAGGGAATGGATTCCTCTTTTTCATTTCTTACTAAACTAAGCCTAGCAACGAGAGGAATGTGGAGTTGCATCCTACTTAGAAGAGGCAGATTCTCTAACTTTTCTTGAAAGATAAATATTTTCTTATATTTCTTTAAATGTTTAAAATTTTATTTTTGGACTAAAACATGTTGTAATTATTCATGCTATATGCAGTTTTAAATTTTTTTTTATTCCTTTACATGTTTAAAATTTTATTTTTGGATTAAAACATGTTATAATTATTCATACTATATGCAGCTTCTAAAATTTTCTTTTATTCCTTCATATGTTTAAAATTTTATTTTTGGATTAAAACATGTAATTATTCATTATATATGTAGTTTCTAAAATTTTTATCTTGCATGCACAATGTTAGTTGTAATACTTGATTTCTATATACTTATACACTAGTTGATTAAAAATGTTATTTCCTCCCTTATGCATTTTCATCTTATTAATATACTATTGTTTATTATATTTTAATGACTCGATGTTTTGATTATAATTCCATGATACTATAATTCAAAATTGAAAGAATTTGTTGGGATTTAGGCTGAAATCAACTAGTAGGCCAGGCCCAATTCACAAACTAGGCCCAACCAACAAACTAAGCCCAACCAATAGGTCAGGCCCTAGCCCGTAGGTTAGCTCGGCCCACCCAACACTGGCAGTCATGTGCAGTGCGTATAACCTATCCATGGGCTATAGGTTGCCCAGCCTAGTACAATGCAATGCACAATCATATGTAGTGCACATGACTAATACATGGGCTGGCTCAACCTAGCCTAGTGCTATGCAATCTAGCTCATTGCCCTTACTTTGTTAAATCTGGGCCCAAACATTGATTAAACCAAATCAGATTTGATCAATTTAGGATGATTCCAAACCGATTTGATTTATTTAAGTCTGTTTAACCTAAATTAAACTCAATCTAATCCAAATTATGCTAATCTAAAGTAGTTTCAGACCGATTAAATGAGGATTAAAGATCAGATCAGTTAGGTTCTAGTTAAATCGAGTTCATTTAGACCAATTGAGCTAAGATTCAAGTCAATTGCAGGCTAATTGATATTATTTGACATTAGTGATGTTTGAAAGATAAATTAAGATATTTCAATAAATTATTTCATCCCAATATGGACATGACTAGTATGAGATAATTTTGTTTCCTTGCCAAGGGCAGGTAAGACGATTCCCTTCGGGGATTAGCGAGCTATTAGACGTGACAGTTGGATGATTCCTCCATCTGCTATTGAGAGGAACATATCCCCACTTTGATAGGTTAGGGACACAACTCTATCTGTTGTTCGAAGTGCGATATGAGTTTGTCTCCATCCGTTATCGGGGAGAACATAAACTTATCATGTAGGATACAATCCCTTCATCACAAGGTATGCAGTTTCGAATAATACCACTCGTACCGGGCGGTACATACCGGTCCGTCAGTTGACCGGTACACGAACCGCTTGTTATCGGACAGTACATATATATATATATATATATAACGATATACCGCTCGGTATACTGTATCGTACCGTACCTAGCGAATGTCGAAACGTCGGTACGGTACGATATTTCAAACATTGCTTCATCCGCTATTAGGGGAGTACTCCTTCGGACATTTAATATACACCAATGGGATGATTGACTTTAGATATGTATTTATTTTACAGACGATTTAAGGGGTTCCCACTCAACATTGCTCAATTTTTTTTTTTTTTTTCAAAGCATATTCCCAATAGCATTAGATCGGATTCCAGTTGAGAGCAAACCTTCCTCTACCATTAAGTAGAGTCAATTGAGTTTTATTTTTAGGTTGATATCATTATGTTTCTCAATAAAACCTATGGCTACTTTTGACTTATATTTTGATAAACAAATGAATTGTAATAGACATTTACAATTTATACATATCAATAAAGTGATATTTATTTATTTGGTTCTTTGTAATAGACATTTACAATTTATACATATCAATAAAATGATATTTATTTATTTGGTTCTTGATGTACCTATGGAAAAATGTTATGATCCTATGAAAAAAAAAAATCTAAGATGTGACATCTTTTTATGGTATCAGAGCATGGTTTAGGACTTGTAGGTCTCTGGGTCCTAGAATTGATTTTAACCAATAATTAAATCATCTTTTGACATATTATTAGAGTAATGAAACCAATTCAAGAGAACAATGGTCCTATTGCTCGGGATGCTCATGGTCGCAATGCTACTAGCCTACGCACTCGAAGAGGTGGTCGAGCAAACCCTAGCATCTAATTCTTGATGGAAGTAAATATAATCAATCTTAAAAGTGAGCCTTGAATAAAAAATCCATCTAAGAACAACAAATTCAAGTCGTTTTCTCGTGCTGAAACAATGAAGCAACGAGGGAATGTCACACTACCAATTAGTTAGAGCATTAGATATTTTCTAGTGTTAAAACCCGAGAGAAATTTTGAGTTATCTGGATTAGATTGAACTGGATGGTCGAACCGAAAAAATTAAGAATCGAATCATTGGTCAGTCTGATTCATTTATTGGATTAGTTACGTTAAAAAACCTGAATGAACCAGTTGACTAGATTGATTTTTGGATAACCCACATGATCTGACCGAGTTCAACAAAATCACTCTGATTTTATAATATTGCTAAGCTTACTTAAATACTCTTAACTTAAATCTTCTTTATTATTTATTTAAAAGAACATTTTTTTGTCAAGTTTGAGATTAAGCTTAGAGTAGAAAAGTAAGTGGCATTTCTCATGCAATCGCTTCTCTCATTTTGATCATCCTCTCTTCCTCTGACCATCTCTCCTTTGCCTTCTCATCTCCCTCCGACCATTGTTCTCTCTCCACCCCTTGTCTCACATATCTTCTCTTCACATCTTCCCTTTCTGATCATCAAAATGTGCAACAAATGAAAAATAAGTTTAAAAATTCAGAATATGATACAAAATGGACTCTTTGGGGTAGAACTACTGAATGATATTTTAATGACTAGAAAATTATCCATTTCTATCTCTGAGAAGTTTACATGTGACTGCCATTTCGGTCGACAACAATATTGGATAAACAATTTCTTTTGTATTGTTGAACAATTTATTCCGGGTTGAATTAAATTAATTACATTAACATACTTTATGTTTATAATATTGGTTCATATTATCATTTTTATCATATTTTATATGACTGAAATTTTGTTTTCATTTGTCTAAGATTTTTTTTCATTATTTTTAATATTTAAAAATTTTACTTTAAATTAATTTATATCTTTAAAATATTTTTAATTAGATATTTTATCTGACTAATTGACCCACCGACCAGTGAGCAGGAGCTTAGATGGCCGCTTTCTGGTCCGATTGTGATAACCATGGCCATATGTCCCAACAAAGGCACAACAGCATCTTGTCTTATACAATAAAAGGCGAAAAAAAGAGAGAGCAATGACCATCATGCATGAAAAAGAGGGGAAAAGAACAAAAAAAGAAGGAACAGGAAGGACAGGAGCCTAGAAACATCAAAGCATTCGACCAAATCAACCCTAAATGGAACCTGTTCTAGGACCAAAAATCTGATCTTGGAGCACGAAAGGGTCTCCCGAACTGACACGTGATCTCTGCCCTTCAACAATCACCGTGAAATCCCAGGGTTTCTACTTTCCAACTTGGTGCCAAGAAATAGAAGACAGAAGCCAAGACACCAACGAGATACGCTACCATAGGAAATTGGACGAAAATAGATAAAGCAGAGGCGAAGAGAACTCGCCTTATCCCACGGCAGTATGGGATGCCCCGGCGTCGAGGTCACCCACAAACGTCCAGAAGAATTAGGGCTCGGTGGGGAACAAGAGACGGGGAGAATAAACCTCAGGAGCTCTCGAGCAGGGAACCTTAGGATCGCCCGCTCTCCTTGGCGACTCAGCGGAAGCAGCGAAGCCCTCCGTCGACCATCTCCGAATTAGGCAAGTAGTGTCCGAAGTCGATGGACGCGTATTCGTCGACATTTCATCGTTGAGTGTGAGCCCACTCCGCTTCGGATTGGTCAAAACTACGTAGATTGACCGAATCACCCACCTACGAGTCAACGGGCGGATTCAGTCACTCTTGTCAGTAGAATGTCCCTTTGAATTTGGCTGCCATATTGCAGGATTGATCATCACCTTATGCCACTAATTTCACTTGATTAAGCATGCAAACATAAACTTCAATTATATTTTGAAATATTATTGTTATCATTTTCAATGTCTTTAAATTTGAGTAAAATTATATTAACAACAAAATATTGTGTGTAAAGAAAAGGTGATAATGATCGCTAATGTGTCTGGACCGCTAATGATTATGTAAGTCATATGAGTTCGATCGAATACGAGGCTCATCGATACTATAGTCAATACCAAAAACGATTAAGTAATGTTCATCTATTTTACTCACTCAAGCTATATAATTTGAAAGAATAGAACATGTTTACTTGAAATAGTATTACGCATGAGAGTATAGAAGTATGTCAATTTAAATAGCCCATATAAGGTGAAATACCAACATAGGGATGTTATATGGAAAGGTATAAAGGCATATCGACTTATGAGGGTTCGAATTATTAGCATATAGTAATATTAAATATAGAAAATATGGATGGGTGTCAAAGCATGCCAACATAAATTCCGAAGCATAAAACATATTAGATAAGTGAAGGGTGTTGGGATTTGCTAACTTAAACTACTCACTTACGAAGTATTAAACACAAGAAATATGTAAAAGCATCAGCACATACTAACTTGAACCTTCAATGCATGACGACATCGGGACATGCCGACTTGAATGACCCTAATAAGAGAAATCGAACACATGAGGGTAATGGGTCATGCCGATTTGAACCATCATATAAGGTGTGTTCAATGCATGAGATGCATGTGAGCGTCATGATGTCTCAACTTAAATTGCCCATGTATCGAAGCTAAAGATGACATAAGAGTATATGAGTCATATCAATTTGAATTACTTACATTAGATGTATTAGATACATGAGACATACAAAAGCTACGAGGACGTGCTAACCTCGAACCATCCATAAACGAGGTTGTCTATGCATGAGGGCACCGAGGTTGAACGTACGAGACATGCACGAGCATTAGTTAATATCAATATGAATTGCTTGCGACTGTCATGAGATGGTTGCCGCGGAGATGCCATGGCGATCTTGTAGATGCAACGAACTTCTTGAAGGTGAATTGGACTTTGGATGTCATGCATGACTTTAACATGAGGAGGACTAATTGACGAGGTCATGGTTTTCTCGAAGACCAGCGGATGTAAAAAGTCATGGCCATCTCAGAGATGAGCTTGTAACACCACGATGGTCCTGGAGACACGACGGACTAGGAATGTCGTAATTGTCTTCAGGGATGTGATGGGCCTTTAGATGAAGTTGCGGGCGACAACGGTGACTGTGGATGACGAAGGAAGCTGCGAGTGACGGACGAGGTTACGGACGACAAAGGAAGTCGAGGATGAGCGAGGTTGTAGGCGACGACCGACGCCGTGGCCGATGAAGCCGTGGGTGATGGAAGAATCCACGGACGCCTGAGAAGACTGTGGCCACAAGGTTGGACAAAACCATGGCCGCATACACGATGTTGAGTGAAGCCACATGCGAAGCCGAGGAAGTGACATCGAGTGAGGCCACGGACAAAGCTGTGGAGAGAAGGCAGGCGCATTGATGGCTGACCTACGCAGATACGTTTGACGTTTTGCTTGAGAGAGAGAGAGAGAGAGAGAGAGAGAGAGAGAGCTATTGTGAAGAGAAGAAGATGTCGGATTGGCCTCCCCAGAAGCTTTCTACCTATTGCTTGAGAGAAGATGCAACAACAAACGGCGAGTAGATATGGTGATGAATGACGCCCATCAATAAAATTCGATCGAGATCCAATTCGATCGAACTCTGACGACTAGACTCTTGGTCTCCTGGCAAGGGCAATTACATACCTTTGTAATTAGATCCTGTTAAGACTTCTTGACTTAAAAAAATTTACAATGATATTCATGTAGTTATAAAAATAAGATATTTAACCTCGTATATTTTAACGTTATTGATTTTATCAATGGAATGCATTCGCTTTCGATGAGAACTATGCCTACACCCATGGAAGCCACCAAGGATGTGATACACACAGCACGTGAACCCACGACGCTCGTCATAGTCCCATGCCATGTTGAGTAGGTGGACCCATGTGTCGGCAGTTGCATCATAGGTTAGTATGGACCGCAACGCATTCTTTTGCTCATCATACTTGGCCAAAAACACCATCCAGTAGTCCTCTGACCCATTGCATGCGAAGGAGTGCCTAAGATAGGCATGGGGGGCCTATTATCACAGATAAAATTGTAAATAAGGTATTCGATGTAATGCTTATGTATATCCATGTCATTCGATTTTATTCATACTTTACACAACATGTAGAGGGCTCGTAGTAAACTTGACAATCCCATTTTAGTTAGCTTTTATGGTCGTTCCATGCATATAAATTCAAATGAAATGATGTGAAAAAAAAAAAGGTTGCTTTAATAAGATATATATATCCAAAAGAGATAAGTCTTAGTTCTCTAGAGGGAGAATTATGTGTAACATGTTGAAAAGTGATACCTCAAGATAACAAATCTACAGAACTCAATGGACCGAGTGAGCAACAAGGAGTCGTTGCATGATCTCACACGAGATAATACATTGGTGGATACATTGTAAGATCAAGACAGAGAGCTACCTAAGCCAATAATAAACAAAGACACACTTAGAATCGATGTAGATATCAGACTTAACAAAGGGCTAACCCATAGCATGATAGGCGTGAACATCATCATCAACTCAATACAACCGAGAAGCGGAGCAACTTGATATAACTTAGTGAAGTGCTCAAGCTGTATGAAGGGAGTTGATATAGAAGACAAAACATGGAACGAAGGTACGAAGTTTTCCTTTGACAAAGGTCAAAGGATATGAACTCTTACAAAGGCAAGAGCGAGATCATGTCATTCAATGGGTCCCTTGTTCTGATGGAGCATACTCATATTGCACAATACCAAAGTTAAAAGGATCTTCGAGACATATACACCTTATCTCGGGATAGTATTTGATAAAGGAACTAAGGCGACTCAACTTGTAGAAACAAAAATGGGGTCAAAAGGCCTTGACATGAGGTAAGAGGATGTGGAGGCAAGTACTCTTTAAGAATATATCGTAGTGCTACCATTCGAGTTACCACAAATGAAGTAATGCATAATGGATATTGTGTTAAGGGTAGGAGCCCAGGATCAAACCAATAGCATACCAATTTTAATGAAGTCAGTAGACTTCGAGAGCTAGTAGACTATAAATTGTTTTAGAGTTGTGCTTCATTCAAGTGTGACCTAAAAGCAGGTGGGATAAATATCGATTAGTAAAGGAGCAAACACAATCGGAGATGACAAAGGCCCTGTGATATATTGGTAAAGACCACACATGGAGAAATTGCAGCCTGAGTTCATCCCACAAAGATTATAATGTAATGAAGATGTCACTAGGAGCCGACATGGTACAACAGATTATCATGGAATAGTTCGAGGCAATGCGACATACATAGGACAAGTCCCATAAGAGACTTAATCATACAAAGGTATGATCGAAAGTTATTAGGAGCTCCACTTCCATGAATAACATAAAAGAAAGAAGGGCTATGTATTCAAGGAGTGAATGCTATATTACCATAGAGGCAAGTCTTTCATATGTGCATCAAATTTTATATCAGATTAAGGCCTTGCTCATCAGCATATGAGAGCTATGTACCGCTAAGAGAGAATTATGAGTATAAGTACTAGTGAGTCTTATATGGGACACTTAATCGTACAGAGGTATTATCAGAGCAGCTAGAGAATTGGACTACTCTAGAGCTTATATTTGTTTAAGAAAGTTCGATAAGTCAGAAGACAAGACCGAGTGAACGAACGTTACTACCAAGGATACAAAGGAGAATAGAATCGGTACAAGCCCTACAACATGATGGCGGAGGCCATATGTGGGAGTTATAGTCCATATTTCCATCAACCAAGGGAAACTACTCGGAGAACATATCGATGTTGAAGTAGGTGGTCAAAAGGGCGAGGAAGTAATGATGAGTCCAAATGGACTTAGCTACATAAAATCAAGCATCAAGTAGAATGGAGATGGACTTAGAGGAGTGTCATAGTAATATAGAGGTAGATCTACCGATCGTGAAGAAAGGGATGTAGATGTGAAGTGACAAATAGTAGAGTTATGGGCATGACAGTACCATGGTACAGAATGCAAAGGCAAACTCTCAATACCGAGACAAGATTGAAGGGCAAATAACTTCGTAAGACTGTTGTCAATAAACTTTTAATCAAAATTATAAAAAATAGAGGACTTCGAGTCAATGCAAAAGTTCTCGACCAAGGATCAAAGTAGGTAGTATGCAGTGTTATACCTTTTCTACTTAGAGGAATAGGCAATAGAAGTGATGGAGAAGATAGTACAATACCATAGATATCCAAAACTATTTGAGACTTACTCCAAATCGGGGTAAAATTTACTCTTTTTTGTAACTTCTTACATTATAAAAGTTCGATGGTAATAAGGAGGTAAATCGTAGTAGCTAAGTCAACACAAGAAGTATAAACACTTTGGATGCTTTGAAAGTATGAGCAAAGAGAAAATAAAAGCTAATAACCAGCTCAATGTATGGAGTACACCCCTCAAGGTTGCAGATGAAGTTGAGTTACATTTGCTTTCCAAACTCTTAAGAGAATAAGCGAGATCGAGTACCCTAGTTCTCTTATTTATCCAATAGAGGAGTCTTACATATTAAAAAACTTTTCAAAAAAACTTAGTGAAAGGTAACATTTGTCAAATCATCACCAATAGTGATTGGTTTTATCATGAGTAGACTATTTGCTTCATTTTCCAACAGAATAACAATCAAAAGTAAAAGTGAGGTGAACTTATTTAGAGGTGACAATTACGTAGAAGAGGAATCGATGAGCATTCTAAAAGTTCAATGCTCGTTAAAATTCTAACAGGCATCCAACTAGTTTAAGCGATGTGAGAAACTTGAGAGACTAACACATAATAAGTAAGGTCTTTTCCTTTATCTGAAGGATTCGTAGGAACAACAAATATAAACAAAACTCAACCAACCCCATACTAGAGCTAAAGTCATTAACAAGTCGAAGCAGCATAGCTGATCAGAGTTTGATTAATCAATAGCAGTGGCTGTGAGTAGCTAGAAGCCAAGAGGCACATTGCAACTAGAGTAAAAGATCGAAGATTCAGCAAAAGCAAGAAGATGCAGCATTCACAAAGGTTTCGATAAGGATGTCGAAATAATAAGCGGGGAAGAATATTATAGATAAAACTATAAACATAATATTCAATGTAATGCTTGTATATGTTTGTATCTTTCAGTTTTATTCATGCTTTTTATAGCATGTAGAGGGTTTACAGTAGACTTAATAATCTCATTTTAGTTGACTTTTATGGTTGTTTCAGGTTTGTAAATATAAGTTATGTGTAGTCATTACATAAAGATAATTACCCAAAAATAGACCATCTAGGCAGTAATTTTGGGGGTTTCTAGCTCCATAGAGTGGTACAAAATGTTAGCTAACACAGTACCTAAGAGCTACCAAGATGACACATGGTTGGATGAGCCTTTGGGGTAGTGTTTAGGACTGGTTCACTATCTTGTTCCACCGTAGTATCATGTTGGCACTTGTGAGGACTTTTGACCATGACATACCACCTTAGACTCTTTATGCGACTATTCAAAGCTTGCAAAGTCTATTGTAATTTATATTGTCTATCAAGTATTTACTAAAATAGTTATTTGTTGGATCCCAAGTTAATAGCTTTATTTAATTTATCTTTTCTTTTACAGGTTCTCAAGGGACCATAAGTAGTTTCAAGGAGGCTTTCCCTTTGTAGACGGAGATACAAGAGTGTCACATGACTTAGACAAAACTAACTAAGTCTATAACACGACAATGCCATACTTGGGATACTATATCATAGATGGTGACATCATCGGTGAAGGCCCAGGAGTGGCAGTCCGACAAAAGAGTGAGAAGCTATGGGAGTGGTCGAGGATGAACCTCTAGTGGCAGTCTAATTCGGTTGGAACTGGACAAGGGTGGTGACAATGGATCGGGCAAGACCGATAAACTGCCACTTCCTCATCTAGTGGAAGCCTATCTCCTCGTCTAGTGGAAGCCCATCACTCATCCCCCCCAATAAAAATCCCAATAAAGAAAATCTATCTCTCATTCTTCGAGCTAACCATCAGTGACTGGACCTTACTACCACTGTCCCTAATCACTCCCATGACCTCCCACTATCTTGTCAACTAGCCACCGTTGGGAGGAAGCCGGTGGTGGTCGACAGATTGGATCGCCACTCCTAGGCTTTCATCAACGATGTCCATGTCTATGATGTGGTGTATCGAATCTGGTACTATAGGGCCACCATGCTTCTCGGTTGCATGCGCCAGGTCAAAGGAGTGATGTATGGTATTCGTGGCTAGCAAGCATGATGAGAGAAAGAACGCATTGAGGTACACGCTAGCCTACGAAGTGGCGGTCGACATGTGGGTCCACCTACTCGATGTGGCATAGGAGCGCGATGAGTGATGCGAGTTCACGCCTGACACGTTTCGCATCCTCGAAGGCTTCCACATGACAACACAAGCGTAGTTCTTGCAGACCACATAGGCCTTTGACATAATTGGCTAGAATTGGGTTGACGTGGAGGAGGGGTAGGTGGCGGAGGCAGGGTACTAGCGCACGTGCATGGTCGATGGGGATGGGGATGGGGATAGGAATGAGAATGAAAGGACGTGCATATGCCGATAGGGGAATATATGGAGTTGTTGGAGGGCGACAAGGCATGGCGATCGCTAGCGGACCTCCCCGACGACGTGAAGGCATCGTTGGCAATACCTGAAATAATCATTTTTTTTCAATAGCAAAATCGATAATTCTGTACGTATCTTCCATCGATAAGATCCATAATGTTAGTATAAATAAGATTAAATATCTTATTTATAATTATATATCAATATAAATTTTTTTAATCTAAAAATTAAAAACTAAAGGGATCCAATTACAAGAGCTAATTAGCGCTTGTTGGATCCAATCGTCCAGTTCGTCGGTTCCTTGGCTTCTTGAAAATTTCGTGACGTGTTGTTGAGACCACCGCACAGAGCATTTATAGTTGGTCTCTCAATGATGACGTTAGAAACTCAGACGACGTCTGCCCAAAAGGTGTGGAATATTTGCCTAACTACTCGTGTTGATCATTGCTTGTTTGACCAAGGCACCGAGGCACTGGATTGAGTCCTCATACTTGGAATCGAAATGCTTAGCGTCTTCATCTTGAAGGTTATCAGAGGATCATCATTGAGGTAATGTCTTTTCTCCATGGTCTCTCAATTATCTGATTAGACCTTAGGGTCAAGATGAAGGTCTCTGTCGGCTTGTATAGATATTTCTCTTCAATTTGTCATTTACTTCTATCAATGTTCCTCGTGAAACCAAGGACCAATATCTTTTAGCGAGATCGGTCCTCATCGGTTGAGGAGGTCGTCGAAGGAATCCTTTTTGTCATAGTTCTTCCTTTGGAGTAATTCAAGAAAGGTTATTGGGGCTATTTGGTCATCGAAAAGAGAAATCGAGATGACCTCAATCTATCTATTGATGAAGGCGTGAACAAGCAAAGGATGAGGGATCACAATCAATGAAGCAGTCATTATGTATGTATGTATGCACACAGTTTTATACAGTTGCATCAAATGATTTTTCCAATATATGTGTAAATATTGTTCACATGATGCGAGATTAAAAGATTCTATAAGATCTTTTCTGAGATTCTCGTAATCTATTGTTTGAAATCCCACTCATAGAATTTAAAGTCATGACACAAACAGAACTCAGAGCAAAAGTTTGACCCAGAAGCCATCTTATTATTATTATTATATGCAAATCATTTGTTGTACTTCTGGGAATAAGAACGTACAATTGCAAGTTACACAGGCGTCCACTTTAATCACTCAGGAAATAACAATATGCAGTAGGTAAATGCAATAATGTAAAAAATATATATATAACAACTCAGGATGAGTTTATACTTTTTACAAGACTCAGGTACCTAATGGCTCCTATGATTTGATTGAATCCTGGAGAGTTGACCCAGACTTGAGTTTGCAATCACTTCGTAATGTTGTCAGCCATGATTCCACCTGAATCAAGGTAATAAACTTTATTATCAAGAATTGCAAAAACCGATATGTTTTCATAATAACACACTGTAAAAGATTTTGTATAGTAAATACACAAAATTAATAGCTCTGCTGCTAGATAATTGTTCGTTCCAAAACTATAAAAATCGATACAGAACAACCAGAATTTTGACATGGGGGGAGGAAATAGGTCAGATAATTGTCAATTTCTATTTATGAACGAGAATCATACATGGGGAAGGATATAGGTCAAAGAGGGAAACACTTTGACACTGGGTAAGCGAACAGTAAACAGATAGAACTCCCCGGCTATGTCTGAAATAGAATGTTAACTATTTCTTGATGAAGACTTCTCCTTGACAGACTTGTTAAACAAATGAACTCTAGCTCCAATGACATGAAAGTGATTAAGGAGAAAGAATGAGAAATCTGAACATTGCATTGATGGAAGTTGAAAATCTCTAGAGCTTACATTACAAGTAGCGTGCTTCCTGAACAACGATAAACACATACAACCCAGTAGACAAATACTTAAAGCACAATACATTTACTGAGAATGCATCTTCTTTAGGAAATTATGGCGCTAACATGCTATCTTACAGAGGGGTTCCAAGAAAGAACTATCTGAAATCAGAAAAGAGAACATTTAGACAGACGTACCTGTAACTCAGAAATACTTGAGCATTCAAACCGCAAACCTTGACAGGTTAAAAGGTAAAATGCATGTCTTATTTCTTCGTCATCATGTTGGAAGCTTGGAAGTGGTCCAACTTCAACAACATCAGATAACAGTGTGCTGTCTTGAGGACTCAAATCTGAAAAAAGAAAAAAGGCTTTCGGCACATGAATGAATTTCTTTGCATTCTTTAGAAAAAGGTTACATTATTGACCATTATATTTTATTTGCTGCATGTTTTAGAAGGAACCAAATATCTTTCTAGAAGAATAAAGTTTTCTGTTAAGCTTTATACATGTAAAGGATAATAAATATTTAAAAATAGGTATGCTCATGAATAATTCCTCATGCATGTCCTTAATTCACTCAACCTGCTAAAACCATAAAAATATGGCAAACCTATTGCAAAAGGCCCCCACCAATTCAGTGTATGGGAAAGATCAATATATGCAATGTTACTCTTACAAATAATGAAGTTGATTCTATCATTTCTGGTCAGTTTTACCCCTTGAAGTATGGTGATTGCTGTTGTGACCTGAAAAAGAACAACTTCACTGTGATGCCAAGGTTCACCCTCTTTGCTAAAAATTATGCACTCACCAATTGACCGAGCATCATAATATTGTAAATCCACAAGTAAAATAAAAAACAAAATTTTCTTAAGAAACAAAAAACAAGTTATGTGCTTGCACAGTTGTGCTGCCAACATAAGAAACTTAACTTATAACTCCATTAATGTAATCGTATTATTTTTACTATGCTTCCTTAAAGTAATATTGAAGGCATGTATTGCTCTCTGTATCATGATTTTCATATAGAACATGTTAAATGAACTGTCTTTTCAGTTATTCTTACTTTTATTAGTTAGTTGTTCTCTAAACAGCTAAAATCAGTAAAAAATGACTTCATTTAATTGTGTCATATGTCTTGCATGGATTTTCGCTTCAATAAAAGCTCAAATCTTTGGACAGAAAAATTTTAAATAGACCACAATATTGGAGGGAAATATTACCATTTTCAAGTGAAAAAGAACATTACCAGTAGACTTGAGATAATAATAGATACATGAGCCGTGAAGGACAACAAAGCGGGGAAGCCAATCATCTATGTCATCATCATCTATTATAGGAGGTTCTCCAGGAAGTTGCGTCCACCTCTATGCAAATAGAAGAAATTAAGTAATTACTTCACCAATCCATGGTCGGATAGAGAGAGGACAGACAAAAAAATGCAGATGACATTGGAACTGAGAGTACATGGACATACAGTTCGGACATAGAGATAACCAGAAAGCCATGCAGACCTCAAAATTCCATCAAGATGTTCCAACCTTCCACAAAGAGGAAAAATAAAGATCAAGGAATTGAAAATAAGCTGAACTCTATGTACTTGGTTGCTAACAGGTCATGGTTGAAGTGTGATGTTATATGCCAAATGAGAGAAGAAAAGGTACCTGTAAGTAGCTAGTAATTCACCAGTTGCCCCTGTACTATAACAAAATTGAATATGCTCATGAAGATCTGGTGCATGTTTATCTTCTTTTATGTTATAACGTTGTTGGACTATTAATTTAAGACAGAGGAGAGAGAGAGAGAGAGAGAGAGAGAGAGAGGTTGTCCAGGTTAGTATCATAAACTTGTATAAAGGACACAGATGATACAGGACATGAGGAACCACAAACTGCAAAGCCATAATGAGGGCAAGATAAGCTGACGGCATATTCTCCAATCTGGCAGGAAAATTTCAAGTGAAATTTACTTGGACACCATTGGAATAAACCAGAAAGGAAGAGGCATGAAGAGCGAGAATGGACATGAGGAACCACAAACTGCAAAACAATAATCAGGGCAAGATAAGCTAACTGCATATTTTCCAATCCTAACAGAAATGTCAAGTGATATCTACTTAGATCTCATTGGACAGAAACAAAAAGGAAGAGGTCTGGGGAGAGAGTAGATGATAATTGTCACAAGGTGGAAGAAGTATGAACTATGAAGAACTTGTGACTGAAAGTGCTCAAATTACAAATCATTCTATGTAGAAGGCAAAGAGAAGTTAACAGCATCAAGTGCAAACTTAAATAGAGCAATTTTACTAGAATGTAGATTGTAGCTTAAAGTAGTATGGTATTTAAGTTTGTAAATGTGACGAGGGATATGGTTTACTAGAATGTAGGTTGTAATTTAAACTGCATATAGCCAGACAATGGAGGATCAACCTATCATGGGACACCTAATCTGACATGTTACACATGCATATCTATATAAAAAATGATATTAGGAATTCTGTCAGTATGACAACCTAAAGGTCCTAAAATTATATATATGGAAAGATAATGTCCAATTTTCAATTGTAATCAGGAACAACAAGCAGTTGCAATAAAGTAGCTCAAGTCTGTCCATACATAACATCCACTAAATCTTGCTCAAAAGGTGTCCAGTGCATTCTCAGAATATCAGTTTATAACTAGAACTGTCAAAAATACTAGAGCAAGTCGAACAAGTAAATCAGCATACAGAATTCATAAAGCAAAATTTTGTAGAATTGTTGCAAAATCAAAGTTCACAATAAGTGTGTATTGGATCTTACTGAGCTTTTAGATACGTCTCTCTTTCCTCTGCATCTGCAATTTCTGACCGAAGAGACTCTACTTCTACTCTAGTAAGTTCAATCTGATACCCAAAAAAATATTTTCTCAGTTATATATAAATGCTATATTTCTTATTGGGTCAATGGAAGTTATATCTTAATATAAAAATGATTTATTAACTTTATCATTGTGATCTCTTGATCCCCATGGAAGACGTGAAAGCGTAAACAAGTTCAGCAGAGATGCAGCTCCCATTACTCTTCTTACAGCCCACGAATGGCCAAGTGATCTGTACCAGAGACGTATGAAGAATTTATGATATCATTTAAAGCCAATATTTGAGAAGCTAAATCCATGTCATATTACAGATGTAATATCTCACCTCAGCTTAAAATCTGCCCTTGAATTTGTTGTTTGGGGAGAGTGTTCAGATGCTTCGGTGGGTCGGAAGTGTTCTGGGAGAACCTCTAGCTTTCCATAAACATCATCCATTAAGCAGATTCACTTTTACAAAATCCTGCCTATACATAAGTCTTAGTGAGCCCACAAATTTTTTATTTGCTTATAGCTCCAAGCCTCTGGCAATAACATGTGACTCATTTTCAGATACTTGCCTCAGTAACAATCATGACATAGAAGTTCAATGTAAATGATTTTAGGATGTATCCCTTCCCTGTAACCTTCAATAGAAATTATATATCAGGGGATTGCTATCAGTATGATCAGTTTGTCCGAAGAGAAAGCTCCATAGAAGCTAGAGAGAGAAGCACCACATATTAGGTCAAAGTAATGATGATCAAATGTTAAAGTTCACATCATGAAACTCAAGAAGTTGAGGAGATACACAAACATGAAAAGACTATGCATACTGTACCAAATTCCCATCAATTTAACCAACAGGAATATATCAAACAAAAGAGGTGGTTACACGAAAAAGATTGAATACTAAAGATCTGGTCAAAAGCCTAGGGACCAACTATGTTGCCATAGTAATATCACAGTCTAATGGTGAAGTAACAAAGAGACATCAAGGATAGGAATTATTAAAAGATGAATGCCCACAAAAATAATAGAACATTCAAAACCAATATCATAGTCTGGATTCTTTAATCAACTATTGATGGTAGACTAATGGGATTTTTATCATCTCATCTGATTGAAAGTTCACACCATCTTTTGCAGTGGGAGTAAATTTGTCATAAATGTCAAATTCTTAAATTGCGAGTATAAACTAATGTCTTAGGTACACAGCCTGTCACACCCTGAAATATTTTAACTTTGTACCAACAAAATTATATCGTGCATAAACCACCACTTCAAAACTCATACCTACATTGGTAAATTTTTCATTAAATCCAATATTCTTTGTATTTACAATAAACCATATCAACTTGAAAAATACTAAAACTTCTTGATAGAACTATTTGATGACAAAGAAGTTTCCTCCACCTAAGTCTCTCAATCTAATATATGTCAGGAGGCTGCTTTGAAAAAAATACAAAACAAAAATATATCAACAATCATGCTAAATAGGCACCTTTGAAAATCATAAAAACAATCGATGAGTTAGATATTCTTTCAACAATAGATGAAGAGATCTTATATCGAACTGTCAACAATGGATAAAGTGATATCTCTCACCTACACGAGTAGGGACACATTACTCTCAATAATAGATGAAGGAACCATCTAACTGTAAAAAAAAATCGTCCTACCAATACTGACTTGCCTCTTGGTAGAGAATAATAGCCCTCATCATCATATATCACAATCGTATATCTTCATTTATTTCATTCATGCATTAAAAAAAACCCTATAAAATATCATAATAACCACACTTGACATATGACATGGGAGACTTAGTGCAGTAGTAGTTCTGTACTGTGATAGGCCGTAGTTTCTTTCGTAGGGGCATTATCAACAAAAATACTCGGTATAGTCACATTTGCCTCATGATAACAATGATCATAATGTTAACCTCGATGCCAAATATCATTTAAAATTAGAAACAAATAATTATTCTCAAATTTCATAATATAACTTAAAATAAGACTTTTAAATTCATTAAATAACAAAATCATGAAGTTTTAATCCCTCTGCGACCCTAAATTGACCTAAACCCTAACTGAAATGGTTCAATTGACTTGAGCCGAATAGGTTTTCAACTGAAAACCCAATTGAAACAACATCAAGTTCACCTAAGAAGGGTCAATTGATCACAACACTCAAACTGGCCACAAAGGGGCCCCGGGCCAACTTGCCCATAGGGCACAGGCTTGAGGCCCCTGTGGGCTGCTAGCCTAGCCCAATTTGGGCTAAAAAGGGGGTGGGCATAGACTCGAGTCCGACACACATTTTTGGGTCGTGCTCGAGCTAGGCAGCAAGCGCTTGGATCAAGGTCGCGTGCATTACGTGTTCGCACAACATAGGAAAGCGACAAGCTGGGCTTCAGTGTCAAGCCACATGTGGGCCTTAGGTGCTAGGTTGATCGGCCCATGCCGAGCCAATGTAGATGGGTCACGCATAGCCTCTTAGGTTGACCCATGCCATGTTGACTTGGGTCCACGACGCGCTAGCCTTGAGTCAAGCTGATCCCAAGCTGGCTCCTATGTTGGTCTACAGGGCTCAATTTGTTGGGTGGCATCTGCTTTGGCCGTCAAGCGACTGGGCCATTGGCTCAATGCTACTCTATGACCAAGCCTGAGGTTAACTCAAATTGGTTTGACCTAGTGTTGATCGGCTTGGCTTGGGTCGAGTTAGCCTGGCCCAATGTTAGACCCAATCTTCACCCTCATTCAAATTTTAATTTCAAATTTATTTTTTTCAAGCATAAATTAAATAAACAACTAATTGACAAATGAAATAAGATAAGTTCATTCAAACGTGAAATCTAATGAAATTAACAGCAATAAGAAAACTAATTTAATCAAATAAATCAACATATCACAATAATTAAATCAATTTAAGGAATCATGAATAATGGCATAATTTTACAAAATTCATTAAAAAAATAATAAGTATGATTCAATATTTAAACTCATCAAAAATCTTCATGCATTTTAATCATAAAACATAAAATTAAATCGTTATTCAAAAATCATTAAGCACAATTCAAAACTATTAAACTAATGAAATTAGTGTTGTCACGCATCCAAAATCTTTTTTCAGAAATATTAACAAAAATAAACCAAAAAAGATAGAGGACCGACTTCTTCAAGATGGAAGTTCCTCCCTTTGATCCCGCACTATCGAGTTCCACTTGATCCTGTTGACAAATAAATGAGGGGTTTTCATTATAAAGGAGAGGAGGGAGTGTTTCCCTCAAGAAAAGAAAGATATCTTTTGAATTAATTAATTAAATAGATTCCTAATTAGCTCATAGAATTAATGAAGCAATTTTCAATTTTTAATTAACTTTCCTTAATCATATTAAACAAGGAAACAAATCCATCCAAATAAAACAAAACTCTAATTAACCACCAAACTGCACAAATTAAACATCAATTTTTAATTTGGGAAGGAGTGGAAAAGTCCCAGTGACTACACAGCCAAACTGCACCAACTCTAAGGCTTGCTTACTTTTAAATGTGTTGACAATCAACCAACATTCACTTGCCCAGATACAAGGACAAAAGGTTAGACTTTGTTTTGGGAATGAGCACTGGGTGCAGATAAAGAAAATCTTCATTAAAAAACTCGAAAGGTTCACCTAGAGGTTTGATGGTGGAGATGCGATCTAGATGAGATATCTACATTCTAACCGGTAATTGTCCTTGTATTGAATTTTTTTCTCAAATCTATTAATTTAGGAGATTGCTATTGACAATCCTTTTTTGTTATTGACAAACGTCTTCATACAACCACCTAAAAAATAATAAAATATAATTTTACTAAATGCAATCCCTCAATTACCAATCATACCATTTTAGGGCATCTTCTGAGTTCTGAGTTGATGCAGATTGACCCAAACGATGACATCTTCTGGGATATTGCAGAAACATTTGAAATATCATCTTTCGGGTCTATAACCCAACAGCTTAACCCCTAAAAACATTAAATTGATCTAACAAATGTAAAAACTATTTGTCACCTCATCCTCTTTGATATTCAGATCATCTCATTTGAAAATCTATGTTTTCTCTGTCATATTGCATCTATGAAAGATGCATAAGGAATCAAGAGGAGGAGGAGAAGAAGAATAATAATAATAATAATGGGAAGAAAAAGGGGGTGTATGGAAGGAATTGGAAGATTTCGTTGGAATTAAGCGATAAATTGAGGACATTTATAATCATTGCAGAAGGTATCTTAGGAATATTAAAAGTTCTTAAAATTTTCTATAAGTAGTAAAAAAAGGTTTCCAATAGAAATCTCCTTAATTAAGGACTATTTATGATATTAAACCATGATTTTGGTGTTCTGTTAGTTCAATTGAGTCCACAATTATATCTGATCATCAACGCATTGGCACTTGTTTCATCCATTTCGTTTAAGGTACGCTACCAAATTACTAAATTAGTAACGATACAGAAAATTGAATTCCGAGGACAAAAGTAGACTGATATGTCCTTGAGTGCAAGAAAAAAAATTGCGCTATATTCTACGATATGCTACAACTATAATACTTAAAAACATGTAATAATATTTTTTGAACGAATAAGCCGTTTGAGCAATAGTTCCTATCTTCTTCTTGCCTCTTTTTATGCACAATTTTCTTCTTTTCTTTTTTGTTTTCCATCCCCACGATTGAGATCCGTTCTTTACTATATTTCGTATAACTTATCGGTATAGGTTTCAGATAAGGGACTATTTTTTGCACCTAAAATTTTCAAATTCCATTTTTCCAAGAAACACTAGAGTTTTATGTTCTCCCAATTGCTTCGTCCAAAACATGAAGCTCATATAGGAAAGCCTTCTCTTCAAAAACTTAACCACCAAGAAATTTATGACTGCACGAGTGCAGAAGAAAAATAGAAAGAAAAAAAGAAAAGATAGAAAGCGCGACCCGGCACTTAAATCGCTGAGAAAGAGATCGGCAAGAAACAGAAGCAAGAGGAACACATCGATGAATCAGGTATGCGATCTAAATTTAGAACCGGGAACGCATCAGCCCAGATTCACGAAGGCGCAATAGGAACGAGACAAAAATAGGGGATCGATCCAAATCATGGTCATCATCAACATCATCTCGATGGCAGTACGCGAACAAAAATATTCATGGAAAAAGGTTGCAACGATTGCGGAAGAAAGGGTCAGACCTCGCGAGGGTTGGGGTTTTGGTTTCGCTGGCCGGAGTCGCCGTGCGTGATGTCGGAGCTCGCGGAATCTACCCGTCGTCGTCTCGGTTGTCCTCCCCACGTTGAAGGTAGACAATGGCCCCACCGCCCTGCAGTTGCGCCCACTATGGAGAGGACTTTCCTGGTCAGCGAGCACGGGCCGGATGGTACTCACGGAAGTTTCCAGCCGTCGATCCTGACAAGCAAACTCTTATCAACGGTAAGATGTGGGATTGACAGCACGATCAAAGGTGAAAGATGATCACACGGGTCAGCAAAGAGCCGCACCGAGTATGTGCATATTGTTTTTGTTATGAGCGATTGCGTTGGCTGCAACGCCAATGGTGGTTTCCGCAGCGCCCCACCAATGGCGATGCAAGTGACGTGCACGGTTTTTGGCTGGAGCGTGGTGGGAAAGGATTGAAGAAACCCACATCATACTAGAAGAACAAAGTTTGGCGAAATATTCGTATTCCGCGAAGATCCGTCCAAAAAAAATCTCTCGTCCTTCCCACATGTCAACCTCACCTACGAATATCAAAATCCCAACTTGGGCTGTTTAGAAAAGTGCGTTAAACAATAACAAGTTCTATGTACTACATGACTTGTGTTTGTTTAACGCATACGACTCGTCGAAGCGTACGATATTGGACTGTTGGTGCTGTGTACGTGTTTTACGTGGTATAGGTATTTGTCGCAAAGGGAAGTAAGTGCGATACAGGACGGCGAGTTCTATTTCTCCTGGCGGTGGGGCATGTGAGGATGGACCCCGTCTCCTCCAATATATTAAATTATTTTTAATTACTTATGATTCAACTGAAAAGAATCGATAATAGAAAATTCATGTTTATTGTTACTGTTGTATGAAAAAGAAAAGAAGAAAAAAAAAAGGGCAGAAATACGAGGCTTGCGAAACAGAAAAAATCATGTAACATTAGAACCGTGCAGTCTTCGACTGAAAAAACTCCCCCGTTAATGGAAATTGGAGATCTGTACAAGAGATAGGAGGATGGCAAGGTCAGGAACACTAAGGGAAAAGAAAAGAAGGAAAAAAGAAACTGGAAAGAACACCACGCCGAAGGGGGATCTTTAAGAGATTAATGCGATCTGGAACTTATTTCCATTGTGATCACTCGGAATCGCTGTCCATGCTCTCCATCCCCTTCAATCCCCTGCGCTTCTGCAGAAAGCAGCGGGTACAACGAATTAACATGTATCGCAGAGAGTAAAACGCACGGCCCCAATCGGAAAAAGGGGCAGATAAAGAATTAAGGACGAGGGAACGAGAAATTGGGACCATAGTCAACATCAGGGGCCCACGTGAAAGGGAGAAGGCGACCAAATTAATTTAAGCCCCCACCCCCGAGGGCCAAGGCATGGAATTCAATTCGTACATGCACATTGTATGATCGACCTTCTCGGTCATAATGAATTCGACAACCATCATGTCGAATGGAGACATGACGAAGGAGGGGCATCGAGGAAAAGGTTCCAGGGGAAGAAAAGCATATGACAGAGCTGGCAACAGGTCAATATTAGCAGTGAAGGTAAATAAATATAAACGAGTAATTTATTTGTCAGGGGAGATTTGATGGGGGAAAAAGAGAGCGAAAGCACGATCCGGGGATTTGCGTTATACCTTCTTTACGCACTTCTTCTCCCTCACTTCATACCGTCCTCTCGTCAGATCCGAAAGCCACATTCCAGGAAAACAATACTACACACACAAAAAATGCATATATTATTTTGTAAAACAACAAGTGATGAAAAGGATTACGATGGATCGAGGGGTTAGTGATTGTGAACCTGGAGATTCTTATCGATGTTCTTAGCCCTCTTTTTGGGTCTCTGGGGAAGCTTGGTGCCCTTCATGGCCAAGAAGTCGTCCTCCTTCTCCTTGCGGGAGAGGGATATGCAAATCTTGGGCCACTCGAACTGATCCAGGTTCAGCCTCTCCCCGATCGCGACCAGCGGAGGGGCGCTGCCGCTGCCGCCCGTATCCTGGTCCGATGCCAGCTTCGACTCCGGGAGGTTCATGTGGCCGTCCGCTGCGCCGTTGGTGGGGTTCTTCTGGGCCTTTTCCGGCAGGGACGAGGGCGATCGCTTCTCGGATCGAGTTGGGCCGCCTGATCGCTCTTCCACGCCCCTGATCATGGCCAGAAAAGAGGAAGAGTTGGGTCAGAAGGTAACAACAAACAACAACAAGAAAAGGTGGGTGGGTGGAGGGGGTCGCAAACTAATACAAAGGAAAGAAAAAGATAATTGCGGAAGGTTGTATTTATAGCCACGCAGCGGTTTGCTGGATGCTGTTTAGCGCCTCAAACCAAGGCGAAAGCCGTAGTTCTTATGAGGCAGACACATCGCAGGAGCTGAAAGAAAACAACAAATTATCCAAAAACATAAAAGAAAAACAAACCAAAAACGGAGAAGTGTTGCTGATTAAAGAAAAGAAACAGTAGTAGAATAAAACAAATGAAAGCATAACAAGCAGGGGTGATTACAGGGGTTATTAACATGATGATTTAGTGTCTTGCATATCTGATGAGACCCGCAGATCCAGTCATCCTCGATAAGGTTTCCAGTTGAAGTGCCACACAGGCAACAATTCCATCTCAACATTAACATCAACAATAATATGACTGATTACATAAAAGTGATCAAATCTCTTTTTCATCTGTCATCAATCTTTAAGTGATTAATATTTACAGATAAATATATTAACACCATCTCAACTATTTTCTCACTAATCTGATCTTTTACAAAGTCCACAATAGATTGTTCATTAATATACACTATTCTGTTTTAGTCTTATCTCATGGATCAATATCAGATTTCTTGTCAAGTAAATATTTTTTATATGTTGAGATGAAATAAAAGAAAAAATTGTCACCCATATAATCATAACATACCAAAAGAGATCTACAAGACCATCACATGCAAAAAAGAAACCAACTAATCTCGAAAACACTATCACAACCTTACATCAGCTCCGTCGTCATCGTCGCACACACCCCACCACTTCCTCTCTCTACCCCTTAACCGGCCTATACAAATATGTTTAATCCTTTTATTACGAGGAAACAGAGATCGACTAAACCATTAAAACTGTCAAAGACAGAAGACCAAAAGACCGGGCGAGAAGACGAAAATTCCGGTTTCCATTATCCTGACATATGTAAGAAACAAGCTGAAATTAAAAATCCAGGGAAATTTTTTTCTGAGTACAAAAACAAAAAAAAAAGACACAACAAAGGCAGGAAAATAGGAAAACCACCGTGAAAATAAAAAACTGAGGGAAAAATAACAAGGAGAGAATGGGAGTGGAGATGGGAGAGATAGGGGCGTGCCTGCTGACGAGAGGGGCAGCAGCGTCACGGACCACTACAGACGTCCTCAGATTGGCTCCCCTGGCGTACGAACCGCCAGAAGGCGGAGGAGCCATCCCCGCCGTCGATCTGCGCGGGATCTTGAGGATCTGCCGCGAGTGGGCGGAGGCGGCGTCGCCCGACGCCCGGCACTCCGCCCTCGGCGCTCGGGTTCTCTTGTTGTGACCCCACTGCAGGATGACGTCGCCGCCGCCGTCCACCCCGTTGATGATCTCATGGTGGCGGCTCTGAGACTTCGACGGCGCCGGGAAGGCGGTGAAGGAGACAGGGGCAGAGAGTAGAGGTTGGATGTCGGAGGCGGCCAGTGCGGAAGGGGAATCCGAGGGGAATGAGATGCGAGGCAGTTGGTGTTCTCGAGTTGGGGATGGATCAGCAGTTCCCAACACCGATCTCGCTCTTACGGGTTTACCTTCGCAGGGGAAATGAGTTGCGTTTCGGCTGCTATGGTCCGCAGTCTCATCTTTCCATGCTCTATTGAGGATGGGTTTCCTTCCATGGCTGAGAGGAAGGATATCTGGGCTTACTCTCTGGTATCTGTGAAACATATATGGCGAAATTGAGGTCAGCGATTGCTTCATATCTTAAAATCTCAATGGAACATATCATATGACCACAACGAATCCGAACTGTAGACAAAAACTCAAAGTTTTGGCAACAAAAATTGTCCTTGCCGAAGGTAAACATCGAAACCATTCTATAATGCAACTTTATCTCAGAATCAAACGAACGAAGAACTAGAAATTTGTTTTCGTAACTCTTTGTTTTCAGAGTAATCCCAAGGGAAAGGAAAGCATTTGTACCAAATCCAGAAGAATGGTGAAACAAAAAGAAAGATCTTCGTCTTCTTCAAAACTGTAGCCGCAACATTAAAGAGCAGATCAGAAGGAAAACTGCGAAACATATCACCGTGAGAAACAATCCTCTTCTTAGAACTCTATCGTAACCGATTAGAGGGAAGAAATCTCATCAGGGGACTGATGAAGCCTAGATCTAACAAATCGGCCTGACTTAAAGGCGAAGCCTTCCGCTAATTCCAGGGAAAGAAACTTCGGCACGGTAGGAGAACAGTAGAAAGAAAGAATCGGGAAGGAATAGCTGTAGATCGAAAAGAATTGGCGATCAACGTTGCGATTCCTCACCACAAAAATACGCCTAAATAAGATGTCGGAGACTAAGGAGAGAGAAGCGAAGCAATTCGAACACAACGGTTCCCAGAAATATCCAGTATTCGATCATGAGAACAAGAAATCTCGAGAGGATACGTTCCAAAATATGACCAGATTACAAGAACATGGCAATAGTTCAAACTGGAGAATGCCAATTAGTTAGAAAAAGCACGATTATTCTCCTAAGGCACTGAAAAATCTTGCAAACAAGGCTGTCAAAGGCACCGCGGAAAAGAAAGCTTCGAATCATCGACAACGAAACCGAAAACGGCGATGAACCGTAGGAAGGGCGAATCACCGAGCCCGGAGAAAGAAGATGGGCTGTGAACCCACGGTCTCTCCGTTCCGGAAGCCGAAAGAAGCAATCGTCGGGCAGATACCCGCCGGCAGAAAAGGCACAATCTCCAGCCGGAGAAGCGCTCTTCACCTGCATCGCCTTCCTCCTTCAGGATCTCCTTGTAGAAAAAAGAAAAATGCAAATTTTCGATCTCAAGGGACGAGACCTCGGAACAAAGACTTCAGAATTAGGAGATCAACATCAAACCACCACGTACCGACGCAAATAGAGAGCAGAAGAGATAGAGGTGGTGAAAAGCAGAGATTGGAGCAAACCTCATCATTTCCAATGACGAGTGGAATCAACGAGCAGTTAATAGTCAATATCGCATATAGCCTTCTCAGGATTAGCGCAGCGCATCGATCGATGGCGTCCCTCGCCGGAAGCACAGGCCTCGGCGCCTCTATATCTCTCTTCTGCCCTCAGAGCGAAGTTTTATGCCGCAAATGTTAGTGGAAGCAAATTCTATCGAGAGAAAAGGAGAGGACGATGGCAAGGCGTCGCTTTGGAAGACGATGAGAAAGATGCAGAGAGGATAGGGGGAAGGGGTAGAGGGCAGCGAAGACGATGAAGAAGAATTGGGTTAAAATAGCGGCTTCGCCGAACCGTAACTTCCTATAATACCCCTTCATCGCGCATCTAATTTCGGACTTGCCCGACAGCCTGGGACCAAATCGTAAATAAATGAACTATATGAGTGCTTTTGCGCCACTAAAAGTCCAAGAGTCTTCGTGTTGCGGGTTCCTCAAGTTCCGACAGTAGTTACTGCCTACCCGTAGAATCTCATGTATGCGATCTCAATGATCCACCGTCCATTGTCTCCGATCACTGATCCCTCTCCCGACCACGCCGTCCGTGTTGTCCACACTAGAGACAGTCCCGCATGAACCGTAGACGGCTATGATTTACTTGAGAAAACGTGCTAGCCTGATTGGGCTTCTATGGTCTAAAGGTGCAGTACATAAAAGAAATAGCCAGTCATATACTACTCGTTCAGCTGATCTCGTGTTTGTTTGTAACATAAACGGCGCATTCTCTGCCACAATGTTTAAAGCATTAGATTTCGGAGCACGAATCACAAAGCAGGTTAGTAAACTTTGCCAAAACAGTAATTTGAATTTCCTTAATGACATGGATTTACAAGTTACGTTGATCGCTCGGCATTTTAGAAGAGATATGGCCCCCCGTGAATCTCAAAGCCACTCGTCAGGATCTGATGCGTCTGATGGGATGATTGACCCATCAATTTATGGAAATCCTCTGCGTGCACCTAAACACGGTCGATGTCCATCACAGGTGAAAATGGACGGTTCCAATCGAAAACAGGTTTCTGGGCAGGAATAGAAACCAATGGGCTGCGTGTCAGCGGAGACCGCAAGCGATCAAAACGGAGGGCGGTTTTTGGGACGATCCAGTTAGGTTGCACTGCTCCGGCGGTACACCACAAGTAGCTGTCCCACGTTGCGCACCTTTTCCCACCCACTCCGCACATGCACGCTCGCCAATGGAGGGTTTGTTGAGATGCGCGGGTCCCCGTGAAGCGAGGCTCCCATTTTGGGGTGGTGGGGAGCCACGCAGCAGCGCCTACGCCGTCCGATAATGATTCAACGTCCCGTGATACTCGATCCAACAACCACGTTTTGATTTCCCATGAAATTTCTCCATGTATGGCGTACCCAAGAAATTTCAGCAAGAATTTTCTCGCTAATATGCACGTGTGGAGTCCACGCGTGCGAGAAAGGCGAGAGCCGCTTACAAAAGCGTGGCCGAGACTCCCACCTGTGATCAAGTTTGTGATGAAAATTTTAGTGACGATGGCACTGACATCATGTCCACCTCACTCATGAGGTCCGTAGGATGGGTGTGTGTGAGATCCAACTAGTATTTGCCTTTGGAGGAAGAAGAAGATATCTTCCATTAGGAATTCACGATGGTGGTCTCTATGGAATCATCAAGTCTCAGTCAGCCTACTGGTTAGGGTGTGGATCTCCGTTAAAACGCGGCAGCGGGGAGGGGATTCTCGACGACGTTGGACTCTCCGTCAAACATGGGAACGAAGATTGCGGAAACGGAGGCCATCTTGGAGCATTGGGAGCACCGTCGTTGCACACCTCAACATCTACTCCTCCGCTGCAAGTTTTGGCGGCACGCGGCGGAGGAATCCTCGTTCCTATCCGCGCGAGCCTTCTTGTATACGACTCTCCACGCTATCGTAGAGAGTCCTTGCGAGGAAGTTGGAGAGCGCAGTAAGTATCATGGGTTGCATGTGGCGGATCATGTCGCTCGGCGTGCGCCATGCCAGCACAGCTTCTGGCGCAAGGTACAGTCCATGCCATGGGCATTGCTAACGCATGATGAGTAAGCATAGAGCCTATGACATCATACGACAGCAGGATTCCATGCCATGGCATTGTTGCTCGTATGACCATCAGTTCCTCCTGCCCAGCCACCGCCACCTGCCACCTATCGACGCCAACTTTGGCTGTTTTGCCTCGTCAGTGCCAGCTTGGTTTAAGACCACCCTATGCCGGAAAATTACTAGGATGTGATGAGTCGTCTGAATCATTGAACATTAAAGTTAGCATCACGTTCGTTCATGACGCTGTCAGGTTTCATGTCCCCGAGATGTTGATCCAGCTCTTTTAACTGATCTTAAAGATGAGTGGTATATGAGAAGTAGGTTTAGTGAGATTTTGTGGACTGATTGAGTCAATTACGGAAGAGATGAGAGGACAATTTGTATTATGTCAGTCGAGGCTTAGACTTAGTGAGTGAGTTCAACAAAGATTATGGACGTACTTGAAAACATTAATCGGTAAGGCATGTGGTATTCAAAGTGTCATGCGAGCTTATAGATTTTGTTTTTTTTAAGAGACAATCTATGACTTGATGAATATTTTTGATTTAAAAAGAATCTTAAATCTTAAATTAGAATAACATGTGGAGAGTTGGATTGAAATTTTATGGAATATTATAAGATTACGTGTTTTTATGATATTGATCAATCGATTATTATAAAGTTGATCGAATCTGAAGTATATTATTGATAAGAAAAGAAGAAAAGCACAAAAAATCATACAGGTAAAGGAAAGGAGAGAAGGGAAAAGAAAAAATGCCGAGACAATGGAAAGAACAGAGACAATAGGGAAGAAAAGAAAATAGAGATTTTTGCTTGCAGCACTTGGCAATAAAGTTATGGGTTAACAAAAGAAGAAAAAAATTATTGTATTGCATAGTGATAAGGTATATTTTGGTCATCAGATAAATCATCGTTGACGTCATACGCCACATCCCAACCAGTGTCAGAATCCGATGCTACACGCCATCAGAACCCCATGACACATGCCAAGTTGGGTCCTGTACCTAAACACTGTACGAGAAAACCATCCCGAGAGCTCGAGGTGGTGTCGTCTGACGTCGCTCAAACATCCTCCGAGACACCAGCTCGTTAGAGAGATCATCCCATCCCATGAGGGTCAGTGGCCACACTGAACCGAGGCGCAACCGACCCTCGCACAATAGTATAAAAACCTATGGTCGGCGCCCGGCTAGGGGGGAAGAAAATCAATAAAAAAAAACACTCAACTGACTTGCTCGTCAGAGGGGCCGAAGTCGGGAATCACCCGACGAAGGCCATTTTTGCAAGAAGACGACCGTCCACAACAAGCGTGCATCTCAAACCCTAGAATCGCCACCCATTGTACGAGGACGTGCTGACAATCACCCTAGAGACGGAGAGACGTGACCCATCATAAACGGCGCCCGGATCGACGGACCGAGGAACGCTGATCAACACCCACTTTGCGAGGACCCAGTCGACCTCGCCAGCTCAGCTCTTGCCCGAGCCGCTCCAGAACGATCACCCCGAACAACGAGTGTCTCGACCCAGAAGACACCTTCCACTACAAAGGGGGAGCAGTGAGCCGCCCCGGATCTCGATCAACGCCAATCGGTACTCCTTCCCGAGGGTGCGGCCACCTCATCATCCTACTCACTTTGCAAGAAGCTCCCGACATTGGCCCATGGACATAACCGTGCTGATTCATCAGCCACGATACTTTTGTTCACTAACACATAGCAAAATATTAGATTTTTTTTTTACAATTAATGGTTGTACTTATCTATTTCATATTATTAATTTAAATATTAAAAAGATATATTATTATTATTATTATCATTATTATTATTAATGCTTATCTATCTCGGTTCTAACCTCATCCAACCTCAATCTTCATGCAAATTGCTTCTCGAACAATCTCCTTGAGAGTTCGAGGTTTTTTGCTCCCTGTTGTTTTAGTAATTGAGACGGGGAAGGGATGGTTTATGGTTACCAAGTAACATGAATGGTTGAGTTAGGAACTATTATGATCGTACTATATATATCCTAACACGAGATTCAAAATTATGTTCAACCTCGATGTACGTAACGACATATTTTGCTACCAATATTTCACCCCATTTAGCAGGTCCGAGGAAGAGGGCTGTGTCGGTGATGATCGAAGGGAAGCAGCTCAACCTTCGAGGGCTGTGTCTGTGTCATCACCTCCTCTATCTTCGTCGAGGTGGGAGTGATGGGGTTGCTTAAGCGACAAGTTTTCCATCGGATATGGATTAAGGGGAGGGAATTGAAGAGAAGAAAGAGACCACTTGTGTGCTCTTCTTATTCCTTCCCTCCATGGTTTTGGTTGCTGTCGCAAGCCAATCTTAAGGCCGCAGACTTCGGCTTGATGCGTGGATCTTCTCTCTCTCTCTCTCTCTCTCTCCTTTTCTCTAATTAATAATATACTGCAAAATTTCGATCAATTATATATTAATCCGTTAGTCAATATCGTATAATTTGTGGTCTTATAATATCATACAAAATTCAATCCAATTCTCTAATTTAAAACGTATGAATGGCCATAAATTCAAAATATCTATCAAATTATAAATCATATAAAAAAATCTATTTACTCTTATGATATTTTAATTAAGATTAGATAATGCAAAGAATACGTTCTTATGATATGAAATATCTGCTCGAGTCATTTATATTGTGTTCACATAGAACAATTAGTTTTGCACCATGATGCTTCATTACAAAGTAAATAATTTTCTTTCTTAGGATTTTTATTTATATATATAAATTCTTCATAAAATTCATAATTATATATAGATTGACAGGTAGAATATAAGATATTACATATCCCCCGGACAAAAACTTAGTCTTTCATACTTTGACATGTATGAATCTGAAGATTATTCAGGGATATCTATAAGTTCTTAAATATATCTTTTTTCTTGTTATGATTTTACTACACGCAAGATATGAACAATATGGATAGGTCATTCATCATATGGTTTTTTTTTTTAGGTTTTGTTGTTTCTAATTTAATTACTTCATAATGATCCTAAATATATTTCTTCAACATTAACATGTAAAATATATTACGATATTTAAAATTTTAAAATATAAAAGAATATACATATATATATATATACTCAAATTTTAAGATAGAGTTTGATTCATATCTCTTATTATCACCGTAAATTTCCTTTTATCTATCATGAATTACAAGTATGTATTTCTAATCAATTTAATCTTTCAAATATGGCTTCAATTATGTCAAATCTCAAATACTTTCTTTCATTAATTATCATTGAAATATATTTATGTCATGTATGATGAGATCATTCTAATACTTCTCTAATATCTATTATTGTTATTATGAACAAATTCCTCCAAATATTTTATTTTAATCCAAAAAATCTCATAAGAAGTTATATAATTATTTTTAGTTGATTATCTATTGATGCATGAAAAGCAATGCTAAAATTTATATAAATATTTTTTAAATAATTTGGCACATCATATAGATATTTGACATAATTTTGGCACATCATGACTAGTCTACTATCTCCTTAATATACAATTTGGCCAATTTTTCTAAAAGTTAGTGAAATCTTAATAGTCAAAATCTATATTGACTTTATTAAATAATTTATAATTATCCAAATAATTTAGAATCTTAAGATTGACTAAATTGATTTTTGTGTAAAATTCAATTAGCTTAGAATTGTATTTTTCGAAAAATAAATATAATAAACAGTGGTAAACAAGTAAATAATTAAATTAAAAAATCTTCAATATTTTTAATCTACATCCATACTTAATTTTTTTAATATATTATTTATTACTTAAATTCATCAATTGATATCATCATCAAAATTAAAATTAATATATTATTCATTTCAATATCACCGTACATCCATGAACATATCATACCACTACTAATAAGATATAAAGAAAGGCTGCAATTCTTTTTTCAAATGTGACTTTTTGATATTCCAATAGAAGTGGATGAGATGTATATATTGACTTTTAATAGTCAATATATACATCTAATAGTCAAAATCTATATTGACTTAATTAAATAATTTATAATTATCCAAATAATTTAGAATCTTAAGATTGACTAAATTGATTTTTTTGTGTAAAATTCAATTAGCTTAGAATTTCAACAAGAAAAAATAAATATAATAAACAATGGTAAACGAGTAAATAATTTTATACTTAATTTTTCTTAATATATTATTTATTACTTAAACTCATCAATTGATATCATCATCAAAATTAAAATTAATATATTATTCATTTCAATATCACCATCGATCCATAAACATATCATACCACTTCTAATAAGATATAAATAAAGGCTTCCAATAGAAGTGGATGAGATGTATGTCGAAGAGGCTATCGGACGAGTTCGTCACGGGAAAGACGGAGCTGCCAATAAATATCGGATGAGGTCAAGAGATGGTGAACATGAAGCGCGATGAGAGGAGTGTGGAGCCAAGCTGCAACGAGAGGAGGAGTGACGAAGAGCGAGAGGTAGGAGATGTCGTAGGAGAAGAGCAGGTTGTCGATGCCCACCGGAACTCAGCCTGTGCTGTTCTATTGTGGTGTCACTCATTTTTCCGACCTATCACTATCGTCATCCAAATTACGAGTGAACTTTTATTATCATTGTGGAGGTCACAAGTTCATCTCAATCATCTAAACCATTTGGTACACTTTAATCTCTTTTTTGCTTTTTCTTTGTCCTCCTACGTAGTCATGCTTGATAAAGTCAAGATTTCTTGTGATAACAACTTCAACAAGAAAATTCTATTGAGAAAAATTTTCCTTTCCAAACATGTATAAATATAGAGTATTGTGTATTATTTCAATCAATACAATCTGACGCATATGCAGCAGTCTGATTGGCTGTTAGCAGTTTCGTTTATTAGGGACTTCATCAGACGAGCCAAATCAGGCGGACTGTGGGTGTCATATGTTGACATCCTACCACATATACCAACGTTATGAGCACATCATGCCGTAGTTTAATCGTCCGATCAAGGATCCCTGTTGAGAGTTTGTCAGACGAGGCAAGGATCATTTATTCTCTATTTGCCTCGAGGCCAAGAGGAAAGAGGCTGCCATCTCCATCGAGATCGAGCAGAAGATAAAAAAAAGACATCGGCGGATGGAACAACAGCACAGCAGCCCCTGTCGAACTCGAACCCTAATTATGAGACTCCGGAAAATGGTGGCAGTGGGTCACCAATCTATCTCAAGATATATACACATGTGTATTGATTGTCACCGCAACACAGCTGACGAATTATAATATGTGGAGGGAGACCCTCCAAGTTTGCCAAACCTTCCAAGGAAGAAACCAAAGCAACAATGATTTGAGCCGCTTTAACAATCTCAACTCAGCCATCAATAATTCTTTCGGGGCACCAAAGGGGGTAATGATTGATAGGGTATAATATTGATGACATAATGCAAACATAGTTTGTGTTCCAGCTAGAAATTATTGATGAAACAATATTTTTCTTGAATGATCACATATTTCGCACTAACTACAGACATCGACACGCGTAAAGGGAAGAGAAGCGCTAAAAGCTTCTTCTGCATTTTTTGCTCTTTCTTTAGAGTTTCGATCATACAACTTCACTTGGTGACCAAGCAAAGCTTGGGATACACCCATTTTACTCCAAAGCTTTTACCAACCTGCAGGGAGAGAGCAGCCACCAACCCAACAACAATCTGGCCTCCTCGATTCCCCAAGGAAGAACATGGGGCGGGGTGCCCAACAACATTCGGAGAAGAAATAAGAATCCTAGTCTTTCCACCTCCAGAGTTTGCAGGATCATCGGGCTCCAGTTCACCCGAATGCCTGTCTGGCACATTGCTAAAAGCAGTTTGATTTCTCCCGGATCATTGTACGATTGCTCATGGGGAGATATTCCAAATGGACCCTTGTTCTTATTTCCCACTGTTGGCAGTATTTATTTTTCCTTCAACTCCCACCAAATTGATGTGTTCTTCGGCAGCAGCAATTCATCTCGTGAACTTCCAAATGTTTGCTGCTTTACGATTTCCAGTTCACATAAGCACCTGAGTTCCTAGGAGATCACTTCCTCGTAGCAATCCCAGTCTGGAGTCCTTCCTTCACCTCAACTGACACAAGGTCGGGTGGCTGGGACTTTGAATCACCTAGCCTTGGGACTTTGGTTGATTCAACATTTTTAGGCTGAAGAAAAATGTATCAGAAAATAAGATATACGTAAAAATGATGGGAACTTTTACTACTGGAAAGTATTTGCACCAAAAAAGAATTACAAGCACACAGACGTGCCATATGATAAGCACACGAGGCACACAAGTAGCTCTTATCAACATAACATGGAAGGCCTCGCAAAAATAGAAATCATGCATGGATAAGTGACTTGCAAATGACTGCATCAATCTTTATGTCAAAAAAATTATTTGCATATATCTAAAATAGGAACGATAAAGCCTTACCCTTATGCATTTAACACAAACTGATCAAACAGCTAAAACAATTATCTCAATTACTTAGTGTAGTTTATTGTCTATGTTTAGTATAACTTTATTGACTAGGGGGGATATCCCCTCAGTTTAACGGCTATTTGAAATAGCTCATTCTGAGTGACCTCATACATTCCAAAGAAAGAATCTCGAAGTGGACATTTGATAATATAACCTTTTCTGTAAATTTCTGTACAAGGAATTTTTATTAATCCAAATATAATCACACTAGAGAAAACTGACATATAAAGCAACAAGCATTTAGGCAAATGAAAACATTGAAAATTAACAACCTTGATACAGATGAATAGTACGGATTTACCAGTGAATTCACCAAAGGTGGAGTAGTTGGCTTGTTCCTCTTATCTTGCATTCCTTTTTGCCGATTCTCATAAAAGCCAAAATCATCCAATATAGATGTTTTGGAGGAATGACTCTTAAAAATGCTTAACATCTCAATACCTTGGGAAAATTTCACCTGACAGGGATTTAGGTTCTGTCAGTATCATGTATAATAATGGATAGCATATAGAGGTATGATCCACATGACACAATTAACAAAATGTTTACTTAACAGTATCAGTATCAGTATCATAGGAATGTTCATTTCTCTTTACTTAACAAAATGTTTAACTATACATTATAAAGTTTCTTCTTCAACCCTATTTGCACATAATTGTCATAGAACTTAATTTTTAATGAGTTCTCAATCTTGAGCAATTTTGTCGACACCAAAGTCAAAATACAAAAATTCTCTAGGCCAAATTTTGAGAAAGCTTGACAAGATGTGGATGATACAGAAAACTTGAACTTTCTCGAGCGCGTAAAAAAAGCATCATAATTATCAAACAGAAAAAATTGTTTCAAAAGGCATACCTCTTGTGTGTCCCTGCTGTTTGTAACAGGCTTGTTGTCATTATTCTCCAAAATTATGTGACGGAACTGCAGGTTTGGCACATCTTTAATTATGTGCCACTTTACTGGGAAAAATCCATTCCACTTGTCTTGTTGCCAAAAGTCCATATTCTTACTGAAATCAACTCGGCCAGTCATTTCAGCTACACCGCAGAACTGACCGCTTGCGTTGACCTAAGGATCATATTTTCAAAAAATATAAGCAAATAAAAAACTATGGTTTAATTCCCTAAGGACTCATTAGAACAAAGTCACTGCCAACACAATACTGCTAATACATGTCAGAAACCCCAATGCTATGAGTCAGAGTCATGTTGCACTTAAACATACAACAATATAAACACAGTCATGAATCACCGCATATGCATCTACTATCTGGTAAATAACAGAAATTTTACTTTCTAAACATGCAAATTGTGCAAGAAAGGATAACAAGCAAAGAAGAGACGAAGAAGAGATTTGAAAAACAAAGATCATTTTTAAATTTTTAGCATTACTATTTTTAATTTTTAGTAACAAAAGGTCTTCCCAATAGACAATTCATTTTTGTCACAATACAAACATTTGCATGAATGTTTCAGATAGAAGTGCAGTAATATGTACTCTCGTATGGGTGACCAAAATGCATGTGATCGCAAATTATCACATGCACTCAGTAAATATTTATAGGCAAATCAAAGATCACATCTAACTGTACAAAGGTTGGTCAACTTACAGAAAAGAAGAGAAACACTGGACAGTTGCCACCCTTTTCTGTCACCTTCTCTTGTGCAACTTGAAAAGCATTGTCGACCCTTTTATTCCCATTTGGTGTGCTAGCCCAAACACTATACTTTATGCTCTTGTGAATATCATCCTCACTATATGATTTTATTACAAAAAATAAAGCATGCTCATATTTTGTCTGGAAATCAGGCCGGTTGTATTCATCCTTGTTAATAATAGCAACTGAAATGCTGTCACCATCATTCTTAACATCAAGCGTTTTGAGAGAATCAATATCAGCCTGAGAGGCACTTTTGGTACCATTTGTTCTGGGGCCACGATTCTGTTCATTCAGCAAGTCAAGATCGCCACAGCTATTTAGCTTATTTCTAACTTTCAGCTTCACATCATCAACCCAGCTTTGTCCATTTTCTTTCATGTCAATGATGCTGCTCGGATAAAATAGTGGACCTTTCCCTTGGTTAACATATGCATTAAACTTGTTCACCGGATCATAACCGTTGGAGAGAACAGCAGCAGAAGCCTGGCACCATTAAAGTCCACGAGTGTTCAGAATATGCAAATAGCATTTGCAATACACATTGCCAAGAAGCCAGTCTGACAAAATAGAAGCACTACATATGAAAACAAAATGTATTACCTTCTTCGTAGGTTTCTGAGATTGATTATGAATCATAGTAGGATGTGACATATCAGACACTAGTGAGGACCCTTTTGTTCCCAAGGCTGATTTTGAGGCCGGAAATGTTCTCGAAGGAGCAACGGTATGACCCTCAGATGAAAGATTTGGTCTATAATGTGGCTTTGTCGGATCCACCGCAAATCTGCTCCCTTGAATCTCATCTGCAAAGAAAAAAGATGGGTCCCATGGGTATGCCGGAACCAACTCAGGTCCATAAGCAACTTGCTGTGGAAGAGGTCCTGGAGAAACAAGTGCTTGAGGGGATATTAGATTTGGACAATATGACTGGCTCAAGAATTGTCCGTCTACACCATACATCGCTTCAGGTAAGAGTGGACTGTAAGGAGTGTATCCAGCTTGATAACCTGGGAAGTAGTACATAACTGAACCATTATCTGCTTGAATACCCTGAAGCAAAAGGGAAAAGAGATGGTGTAAACACTATATATAAACCAACTTAAACCGAGTGCAATCATTGTGATTCTACAAGTGCAGCAAAAAAGGAACAACAAGCCAGAGGCTTAATTAATTTAAGTAATGAGACAGTTTATATCATACAGCTCTTAAGGGTGACCATAAAAATACAGAACCACAACCAAGCCACACCAGAAGTGGTAACAGTCTGATTTTGCTTTAGGCTTTTTCACTTAATTTCCTATTTTTTATACATACATTAGATTTACAATGAGATAACTGATGTATCATTTCAATTTAGTGGACATGCGGTGTGGGATGGCCTTCAAATGGAAATGGAAACTATGTATAGAAAAAGGTTGCTGCTTTACATTTCTATAATACTAAATACTTGTGATTTAAAGATGCAATAGGTATTACAGAAAGGAAACATCTTTACCACAAGGAAGTTCCCCAGACATATAAAACAAAACCAGGAAAAGTCACGAGCTTAGGGGAGGATAAATGTTTTTAAAACTGCAACATCATGACAACATTTTTTGCTGATAATGAGAATAATATCTGCATTAAAGATATAAACATTAAGCTATTGTTGGTCCCAAGCTTTTATATAAAGTTCAAAGTAGAAACTTACAGGATGCTGAACTTGCAAGTTGTCAGTTCTCTGGACACAAAATCGATTGTCCCATTCCCCCAAAAAACCAGTAGATCCTGTTTCCATCTAGCTATGAGATAAAAGGCAAAATACACATATCAAAAAAATCTAGGCAAACCAGAAAAGTTTTAAAAAAACATACCTGGATAATAGTAGCCGTAGTAATGCATGCCTTGGTCACCCATCAAAGGCTCTTGATCCACCTCAGTTTCTTTGATGCTGCTCGTTGCATCTCCTGAGGAGATGCAGGATATTGAATCAGATTGGCTTGCACCTTGTGCCCCAGACTAAACAGAAAAGCAAGCATACGTATCAGAATCGTGTTTGTCAAAAACAAATTAGAATAGAAGCACCAGAGTTAGCTGGGCAAAATCAAAAGAAAAAGATAAGTGAAGCCAAAAAGTGCGGAATTTCATTACCAAACAACTTAAAACTATAGCATACCTCGTTGATACTGTTGACTTTCATCGATGCATCGATCTTCAATTTCCTCATTGAATCCTCAATTGCTGGATAGTGAAAAGTCAAGGTCTTCCATACAGAATGGCAAGTAAAACATTGATAACTTGATGGATACATGAAGAAATAAGGCTGTATAGTATCAGCTCACACGGTTTTCCATCCCCAATCATGAAATAATGATAAGGCTTTGAGACCATATAAAAGTCCTATTTGTGCCGGTTAATCCATTTTAACCTTGCCAGATCTACATAATTCTTCAAAAAACAAGATATTTCGTTGGTCAACATCCTACATCGGTGGGGTTACAATAAAATTCTTCATAATCTTTAACACAGTTGACCCCAGGAACGGACAAGCCTGGTAGAACCTAACAAAATAGCTCCGTTACTTGTATCTAAAAGGCAAGTTAATCCCCCTTTTAAGGGATAGGAAAAGGCAATTTAATCATTAGGAATAAACCATAAATTTTCTACAGACAACAACATATAGGCAATCATTTTCACTCCGATATAACAAAAAGAAGATGATCGGGAGATCCAAAACATTGAAAGATCAAGCTACGATCTCCGGAAAAAATCGAACCACAAGCTTTATGATATAACTCCCATTATTCTTTGACTCGTTTGACCCAGATAGGAACAGACAAGCTTAATAGAGACTAACGAAATAGATCCACCAAGTTACGTGCGTCGAGGGGCAACCTAACCTATTTTTTGTTCTTTCTTTTTGGATAGGAAAGGACAACTTAATCCTTACGAAGGAACCATAAACCAGCGAGAGTTCCACAAGATCTAGTCAATGATCGATCTATCAGAAAAAGAAGGTGTAAACAAAGAAAAAAACGATCATCTGAGCTAATAATTCGAGGGAAAAAGCGGAAACGGGAGAGCCCTAATGTTGTTTAACCCAAAGCTAAGATCTTCATAGAAGACTAAAAAGTATTGAACATACAATAGATCCGACCAGAAAACCATGAGAACCAGGAGATCACATATTAGAAAACCGAAAACGAAACGCAGGATACGTTTCTCCGGCTTCGCCTTGGCTTCCATGAGATCGCACCAAAAGTCTCCGCAGAAGAACCCTAAGTCTTCCTTGCCCTCCAGCTCGAAGGCTACCGAGTCCACCTCCTGCCACGAGACACCAACCCCGACCAAGCCGCGACCAAGGGAGATGTTTGTCGCCCGCAACGCGGAGCCGCTTCCGACGAGCGATGGCCGGTCAGGGCGGCGGAGAAAAAGGACGGCGGAGAAGCGCCCACGACAGCCCCGGAGATGCAATCTAGCGATCCAGGAGGCTCGGCGCTCGGCGGCGGCAAGTGGGTTCTCGTCCGTCCGATGGCCCCGGACGGGTGGGCGGAGGTGGCTAAAACGTCGAAGGGGCCGTTGTGGTGACGCGTCGGTTCCGTTTCAGTTAAGAGATCCAACCAATCACAAACAAGAATAGCAGCCATCGGGAGTAGTTGACTTTGTCTTTTTCGGTGGTTCCGGTTAGCTATATACAGGTGCGGAAACCGACGCCAGACTCATGCTTGGTTCTATTTCCGTCCGTGCGTGCGTGCGTGTGTGACGGGGCGGCCGTAGCAAGTATGGCATCCCGGAGAGTATGATCACCGCCCAGTGAGCTAACCGGAGGCATCAGTTAACCGCCGAAAAGTAGGATGCCAACTTGCGTTTCCACCAAAAGACGTAGTAACGTTGGAATCGAATCCCATCTTAAAGTTAATTAATTGATGAATTAAAAAGGGAGTAACACAAATATTATTAGTAATTAAATTAGAAAATATTTCTCGTGACATATCTTTTGTACTAATTATTACTTGGCCGGTTAGAGTTACCGCTAAGAAGAAATAGGAATCCGGCGTTGAATGGTGCCTCTCACGTGCTCGATTTGGCGGAAGCCTTCGACACGCAATCTCTCCGTCGAGCCTTTTGCTTAACGATGAAGCTTTGAGTGGGTCGGTCATGGCTCGATTTGGTGACGTGGAGGCACGTCGCTCAGATAGCATTCGTGTCCACCAACGTGTCGAGCTGTGATCGGCTACGCGATCCTTGCAGTATCCAGTCGTCTTATTAGATTCGTTACAGGTAATACATATGACGTCGTATATATATATATATTCTTTGAAATATGGAGTAGGGTATATATAAAATAATTATTTGCGTCGGTTTGCCTATCACAATTATAGCAATCGACAAGAAAACGTTGTGACATTGATGAAATGTTGTCATGATGAATTGGTGTTGTTGACGTAGGAGCTCAAGTAGCATCTTCACCCATAATATACAGAGAATTTTAAATTTAAAAAAATTAGATATCGATAATATATCATAAAATTAATATAAAATTAATGTGATTGGATAAATCTCACCTATATTTATAGATAAAAAAAATAACTCATGTGAGATCAATTATAAGATTATTGAGTTATATTGACTCACATATGATTCTCTTGTATCTCATCTCTCCTCTATAGATGCAAAGAACTCTATCTAGAAATCCTAAATATTATTCTTACAAATATCCAATGTGTCTTATGTCTCACTCTTGCAAAAACTTTAGAACTTTATATATACATTTATAAGAATAAATTATAATTCACTAAGGAGTATTAATTTAATTATGACTCTACCAACAAATTTAAATATAATTATGACTTCTAAAAATATTTATTAACTATAATAATCTTTACCTTAGTGAGTACTTTTTATTTACTTTATGCCTCCTATAGGAATTGAACCATTAGCTTGAAGAATTGGTCACAGTTATACTAATCAAATCACTTCAAGGTTTACCATCTGATTTCAATAATCTCCCTAATGTATCTTATATATTTGGAACTGAATTAGTGACACTACTTAGATTCCGAAGAGAGACATCTATCTTACTATTTTACCACTAGTAAAATTGTTTTTCTTACAATAATCTGGAGCCTAAAAAATATTAATATCACCACTTATTTTTTTGTACCATGAACAGAGTTTACTGTTGTTGTAAGTATCTATTATCTTCTACACATGCAACTTATTTTTAATCATTTGAGGTATTTACTATACATTTTCCTAAATGGTACGACTATTAATGTGAGTATTCGTCAACATCTTTTTCTAGAACATAAACTGTCATATATGTTCATACTCTTTATATATATAACACTAAACATCATCGAACGATCTGACTTGTCATACTAAAATCTACCATTGTCAACCTTCACTACCTAATATCTCACTATTCATATTGTCAGATTTATCTTTTTTTCCTAATAGCATAAGACATTAAAGATTTTTCAACTTATTTTAGAGTTATTGTATCCTTTTCACATAGTATCTATCATCTTAGTAAAGTTGACATAGAAGTGAACGAGTGATGTAAGAAGCAATAAAACCTTATCTTCTTTATCAATTTTTTAATTAATCAAATATTCCTTTGAACACGTTCAAATGCTTTATCAAGTCTTCGTCTTCCTCCATCATAATTTATATAACCTTCGCTTCATATATAACTTGTTAATTAAATTTTTTATAAATAAAAAAATTTCTAACTTTCTCAAAAAACTTATCCGAGCCATCATTAATAATATTATTGATAATATTATCAATAATACAAAGATGAATAGTATTCACACACCTGAAGCTCTTTTCAACAAGAATATCTGTCATTCACCCTTCTTTACCATAGAGTGAAACTATTTTTTTCCATCAAATTTTTTCATAGTAAAATCAACAGAAACAATCGATAATATTCTTGTTAAATCTTTAATCATCGGATCTTTTGGGTTTTGATGTCACTTTGTTTTGTTGAGGAGGAGAATTCCAAAACCAAAAGAAAATACCTAAAGATCAATAAAAGAAAAAAAAATTAACATGATTCAGCAAATCCCATCTACATTCAAGAAAAAAATTAAATTATTTAAAATATGATATCAATTACAATGCTTTTGAGTTGTCCTCACTCAAGTAAGGCTTATCTTATTCACCTCCCATATAAACCTGAAAAATCCTCTTAACCCCCTTTAGAAACCCTAAAAACTATCTAAATGAGTATCCAAAACAGACACTATCAATTATTGGCGTAGGAACTCCACCAATAATTGAACATTCATTGTCACGCAGTTGTCATGTCAATGTAAGATACTGATTTACTAAGCTTGCTAATGATGAAGAAGCATTTGAATACCCAAATGGCCCGTCATCTTCTATCGATTGAATAACACGAATAGATGTGTGCTTGCTACCGCACCATCGCATGATGCATCAATTTGAAAGCGTGAACAAGCCCATCAATGTTGACGTTAATAGAAACCTAATATTGAACTACTTAAAGAAAATAATTGTGTTGGATATTTCAAATCTAAATAATATGATCCTAATAAAAAGCCTCGTGATCAAAGTTTACTGCAAGTGCATCATGTTGTTAAATATTAATTTAATATTTATTAATATGAAATTATTTTATAATCGTTTTTTCAATCTCTTCATAAATATTTTCTTGACATTTAGCACTTACACTTGCTGTGCACCACTTAACGCATCCCATTATGAGAAATGCCATGTCGATTCCTCCTTAATGCGTGCACACCTAACACTTCCCATTATGACATATGTCGTGTCGATTCCTCCTAAACGGTGGTGTGGCTCCTCCTTAATGGTAGTGAGGCTCGAAGACAAGAGGTGAAGCCGTGAAGAAGATTAGCTTTTTAGTTGTTGGCACGTAGAAAGGCCGACGTAAGTTTGCTACTATGTTTTTGCTTCTCTTTTTCGAGAGCACAGAATTAGTATATTAAAATTAGCCATCGGGTCCAAATCATATGAAACTTACAATTCGAAGGTATTTCTCTCACCTTATATATATATATATATATATATATATATATATATATATATATATATATATATATATATATATATATATATATATATATATATATATATATATATATATATATATATTACGTATGTACTGATTTTAGAGGCATGAGAGTTTTGATATATTTTGAATGTGTTTGATTTCTTGTTGTAGTCCTTTACACTGTGATCGGGGGTTGGTATGATTTGGTTCAATCTCGATTGTGCTAGAGTGTTCACTAGACGTTTTGAGGGGGATTCTCGGCTCGATTCCTTTGAAACTTAGGTTAGTTTTTTTTTTATGGTAGCATTGGGGATTCCCGGCGTTAGTCGAGGGTTGGGTTTGTACCTCACCCCAAGGGTCGATCGTACGTAAGTTGTTAATGACCATTGATATTTTAGACGGTCTATTCGTTTGCCCCGGACGACATGGGATGACTGTTCTGGTTCCATGCCGTTTGGAGCTGCTTTGTACGATCTCAAGGATAGCTATGCATCGTTCCTGAATCCACTGTATTGCTTTGAGTCTGCTACATCGCTTCGAGATCGTGCCGTGCATGTGTGTCACATCAACTCTGAGATGTCACGTTGGTTCCGATGTGGTTGTCGATTATCGCTATAGGGTGATACAGAAATATTCCCTATCAATTCCTAATTATATAAAAAAGAAATTTAATAATTTACTAATTAGTCTAATATATAAAGACAATTAGATATGTATTTTTTGAGAAAAAAAATGACTCTTTCAAGTATATTATTTTTTTGCTTTTATCGACAAAGCTTCTTTTGTATTCTAATTCTTGAGTAATGTCTTTTTTAAGATTTTTTTTGAAATGTAAATACATAATATAATGTATAATTTGCCCGCATATGGATAACATGATGCCTCTAATTCATGAGGAGAAGACTCGAAGAACCAATCCAATGTTTGCTTGACCCAACCCAACCCAACTCGTGTGACTAACGATGCATGGACCTCCACGATCGCGTCGGTCCAAATCTAACACGTAAATACATGTTAGATTCATAAACAAAAAATAATAATATAAGTATGAAAGCGATTAATCAAAGAATAATATAAATATCATGAATGCGAATTCTAAACCAAAGGATCCATTGGACAACTGGTAAGTAGACAGAGACAAAAGATATGACAAATAAGTTTGTAGCTTGATAGAGATTTTATAGATATGACAAATAATTTACGGGTTTCCACCCGTAAATTAATGACTCATATTTTAATCATCTATCAAATATGCACCTACCAAAATATTATTCCTTGGAGTTCATTGCATGCCACCTACCAAAATATTAATTGGATTGGACCTCAGCTGGTGCTCCATTGCACCCAAAATTGCTCCTTTCCAAAACAATATTCCTTGAATGTAACGTAAGCATTGTTTGGTAAGATTATATTTCTAAAGTCTATTAGATATTACATGATAAATTTATCATTCTAATATTTTTTTATTATTTATTTAAAAAGTATATATATATATATATATGTATATAAATGAATGAATGAATGTATATAATAAATAAATAGTATAATTATATAAATAAACATAAAATATTTTTTTTAAAAAATAAATAAATACAATTTTAACTTACAGAAGACATAAATCATATTGATTCTTAATTAAATACCCTTGGTAATATTATGATTTTAGATAATATCATAATATACTTTAAATATTTAAAAAAAATATTAAAGTTCCACAAATACCAAAATACATATGTATGTTATCTTGAGATAGTATTAGCATCTAACATTTATAATACAACATCTTTGTCAATTCCAACTTAAGAAATATGTATTTAATATTAATTCATATTTAAAATATACATTCTATGATTTCTTAGATCTTTCTTGACATAGGTATCGAGTTGCGATTAATTATCGAGCATCACTTTTGAGTGCTCTACATAGAACAAAAGAAGAAAATAATTTTGGCAACATAACGAATGCTCAATGGAATAAGTAAAGTTGTTTCGAGCCAAAGATCGATAGTACCTTTTGGCAACATAATGAAAGACGAACTTTTGCATAATGTAAGTGATGAATGAGAGTTTGCCCACTAAGACACGAAGATCGGTAATGGATACCATCAACAAAAAGTAAGCATAAGAAAATTAAAGTAAAAAGACAAAAGTTTTACAGATATTTTATAGCCAACTAATTGGGTAATATTTTATAGACAAAAGGCACGAGGAAGGCTCCTCTCGTAATTAATTGGGCAATATTTTTAATTATCTATCAAATGCACATTTAATCATTTTTTTCTAAGGAAAACAATTGGTGAAAGAAGAGGCATCAAATGAAAGCCCAAAAAGTTCATGCATATCCTTAGCTACCAAAAGAAGATTCATGCATCAAAAGTTCATGCTATCCTATCAAAAGGCTCGGTTCGAGATGGATTGGATCTCTGATCGTGCTCTTTTACATCTCATCTCCGGCCTCCGAGGGTAAGAGAGATCCAGCAGACTTATGAGCCCTTGGTTACCATACTTCTACCAAGAGAAGATTTATGTATCAAGAGTTCACCTAAATTGTCTCCGACTCTTCGTTATTGTCTTCGCCTGGGACTAAATGACCTTATCAACATCTTATCGAGTAACAAAGTTTACTTGCCCACCAAAACATAGAGACTAATGATAAATATCACTAGTAAGAATTCCAATTTGTATGACATTTGATATTTTTTTTCGGGTCATCCTTGATGTCAAATTTTTTCCACAAAAGTGTAGCTTTTTTTACTGTTTCGGTGCATATTGATGAATAGCTGACTTAGATAAAATTAAGTGACCTAATAACCATGAATTATTTTTTTAATAGTCCTGCAGCTTTTTAGGTAAATTATCTTTTTATTGTTTCTAAGTAATTTTATAGTGTTTCGATCTATCGTGATCAGCAATCATAAAAATAACTATCAAGACAGATCATTTGACACATTTAAGAGATGAAAATATTGAGAGAAAAACAAGTAATCGAATCATCATCATTTATGAATTATTTCGTGGCGGGTCAGCAATCGACAGCTAAATCGATGTCTACTTATGAATGTGTACATTCCCGGTGGGCCTCACGACACATTAAATCAAGATTTGGTGCCATGTGGTTGGTGATGGCAGCTGCAGCTCCCAATCAATCGGGTCGGCAGCTACGCGATCGCCCGATGGAATGGTTAGTGCGCGAGCATCATTTCTGGGTCGCACTTGGAGTCGAAACATCACGGGCGACCTCCTCCGTGATTGCCAACCCTGGTGGGGCCCGACCCCCAACATGCAGTCAGTCTGCCACCAACCCAATCCACCTAATCCTTTATTATTAACACGTCATCGATAAGCTTGTCTTCTTATAACAAACACATTTGTGAACAGCAGCAACCTCCACCAATCAAATAAAGCGAATCAACGGGGCTGTGGTAAAGAATCGGGGCCGTCCGATCCCATCATCATTCACGACGGCACCTGGATCGCCGGAATCTGAGCCGTCGGTTCTTGAGGTCGAACTCCCACATGTGCTCCTGCTGCAGGATGTTGCCGATGGTGGACACGCCCGGCCACGGCGCCATCGCGATCCCCAGGCACTTCACCCCGTCCGCCACGTCGATCACGTAGCTCTTCGCTGGCGGCTCCAGCGCCGCCGACCCGGCCAGGTGGACCACCATTCGCGGCAGCTTGCGCTGTCCGCCCGCGGCTGTCCAGTTGTAACAGTAGTCGAAGGGGTCCACGCTCACCCTGGGGATCCCCTCCAGCCGCCGGCTCAGCGCCGACGCCACCGCCCGGTACGCCGGCTCCGCTAGCACTGTCAGGCTCGTCCCGGAGTCGAGGATGGCTCCGCCGCCCGCGCCGACGTCCCACACGATCCTCGGGATAGCCAGCAGCTCCCCGTCCACGGAGATGCCGTCGACGCCGACGGTGTAGAAGGGTTCGAGGTCGAGGACGAGCGCCGTCTCGCGGGGAGGCGGCGAGGGGAGGGCGGCCGCGTTGGGACCGAAGGTGAGGAAGCTGGAGGCGTTACGGGGGCTGAGGTGGTCCACGAGGCAGTAGGAGAAGCGGCCCTTGAAGCGAGCGGTGGCGCGCCCCGCGAAGGAGATGTCGCTGTAGCCGAGGCCCAGCACGCCGTCCGCGGCCGAGAAGCTGGACCCCGCGGAGGTGGACGTGCAGCCCACCACCAACCCCCGCAGCTTCGCGCGCCGGCCGTTGGATAGGATGATGGTCGCCTTCTCGTTCGCGAAGACGCCCTGGGCCGTCGATCCGTCCGAGTACCTGCGACGGCCATCATCGCATCAAATTAATCGCCCCACACCTTCGCCTTGCATGCAAATGGATCATCGCGCATTGATTGCCATATTAAAAGCCTGGATTCCAAGCGTACGGCTCTTAAATATGAGATCACTCCTCCTTTCACGGTGTGAAGCACAAATTAAACGCTGATGAGAAGCAAGTAATGTGCGGATTCTTAAACATTCCGCTGCGTCAGACATGATAAATGATGCTCGAAAAACCAGTATAAAATGCAGCATCAAGGAAAGACGAAGCACGAGTCATCGAAACTAAAACTTGGCTCCTAATCCTTGCGGCATTCATGAGCCCTGGCTAAAGTCTGCCTACCACAGCTCGCGATGGTTGTCAGGACCCCGTACGATCTCCTTTTTCCAGTAGCCAAAATCCCAAGAAATCCCTACACAGCCAGCTCAGGGTTGCCCCACTGATAAACTAGACGACAATGAATGCAATAAAAAGAAGTTCTTGTCTTTGCCATTTAGGAAGCTGTAGTTTCTTCCTCTCATCTCAGTCTCGTGTTCTGGGAAAGAACCACCAATCCGATCCCGTTTTCTATGTTCTTACATCCGAATGCTACTACAACGCATAAACTATGTTGGGAAAAGAAGAATAATAACTGCATGACTCGATTCACGTAGGAAGAGAAGATGCAAATTGTTTAAAGACGGTAGATCGGAGGATCCAATGGTACGTTACCCGTAGTCGTAAGCACATGGGCTCGCCGGCGTCGGGCACGTAGTCAACGAGAAGGGTAGAGAAGTCTTGCACATGTCCGACGAGCACGGGATGGGCTTGAAGGAGGAGGACACGTCGGAGCGGAAGTCGCGGGTCCCGTTGCCGCCGCCGCGGCACCCAGGCGGGCGCAGCCGGCACTTGACCCACGTGAGGTCGCTCCCCGTATCCATTACCAGCAGGAACCGCTGCGCCGGCGTGCCGAGGAGGAACCGCACGAAGTACTGTCCCGTGCCTGAGTACGCGCCGGACTTGAGAGGCATTTTGAAGGAGTCCGCCGCCGGTGCCGGCACGGACGACCCGTTCTTGGAGGGCGGCGAGACGTCGCACGCCCTCCGCCGGTGGCGGCCCCGCTGGATCCGGTCGTGGATCATCCGCTGCCGGAGCCGGTCGCTGCGGAAGAGCTCCTGCACGTGTTCCAGCCGGGAGCCGCCGCTCGGGGCGGGGTGGCGGACGAGCTCGAGGCGGACGGGACTCGAATGCTCTCCAGCGGCTGCGATGAGGAAGCCATGATAGCAGAGGAGGAGGAGGAGGAGAAGCTGAGGAGGCATTGGAGTTTTGGCGCCTCCAGCTCGTGATCAAGGATGCCCAAGTACAGGAAGATGGTAGAATAGATACCGATATATGGGGCCAGTGTACAGCAGCTAGAGAAGCTCCACCAATTTACCCTCTCCCTCTCTCTCCCCACACGCACTTGACTTGCCTTCTTCGGGCCTGTCAACTTCGCTCCCTTGAGCTTTATCTACCGTGATCCAATCTGTATATATGAAGCTTGTCGTTGAAGAAAGTGCCGCAATTTTTTGTCTTCTGAAGCTTCTTTGTGCTTGGAAGTTAGGACTTCGTAAACCATGCTTGGAAGAATAAACAACAGAGTTGTTATATTCACTCCTCAAGTTCTGTCGCCTCTCTCTCTCTTTACCAGCGGTACTTTTCAATGCGACTGGGATTCACCCGAGGAGACGGCGGTGTTGCGTTTAGCACTATGCATTAGTAAAAGGGCGACGCGCTCCTCTGACCTACGTGATGATTGGGGAGTGGAATTCTAAACCACACAATAAAAGAGATATAATGGGAAGAGGGGGAGGTGTGACGTGATGCGCAGCACAATAATGGCTACAGTGGCGGGCAGCATTAAACCGATCATGCTTCACATCGCGACGGCGATACATGGTTTCGCTTCACGGCGATTGCGTGTGGACGGAGGGCTTGATGAGTGCACGCCTTCTTAATCACCATCTTCCCTGTGGAAACGCATTAAGACATGACGGCCTCCATTGCCACGTCGTTTCCATATCTTTCGTGAACCCCACTTGCTGCTGGTTTATCGTGGCTTCGATCATCATCATCATCATCATCATCGTCGTCCAATGTGATCCGAATCGAACTATAGTTCCGACATCGTCCCAGTTCACGGTTCCTCTCTGCCGCTGTGTCTGTGTGCATGTCATTAATACTCCTTGTGATGCAGAATCAGGTCAAACCTGGAACCTAAGCCACTTGCGTTTTGTTTAGGGGGCGTATAATTATTACCGCGAGGGGTTTGCATAGAAGGTACGGCGGACACGGTTGTGTTTGACCAGGGGGTGGGTGGTAGCACAGCTCCATAGCTGGCGAGCAGTAATGTGGCCCGGGTTCATCAAGTCTACCCTCACATGGGAGGAAGGCGGAGAACGGTGTCGATTCCACCCCGCTGCGGCGTCGCAGGGGCCGCACGATAGCTGAGATGTGTGTGGTACAGCCATGGCGCGCGGGGCCCGCCGGTGTTGCTGGCCTGGGGCGGTGGTCATCGCCGCACTTCGTGGGGCCCTCCTGTGGTGCAGCGATGTCACCGCTGTGGCTGAGTTGGGTCGCTGTTGCGGAACGGAAGTCCGAATTCCAAAGTGAGGATCGACGTCGGCTTTGGCCAGTCTTCTACGCAAGGCGAAGAATGACTTGACCATTTGTTCTCTTAATCTGTTGGTCTGTCATCGTCTTGCTTCGAACCAAAATCTAGGATTCGGATCCTCGCCCAGATCATCTTTTCGGATCTCGGATCCTACACGATGGCATTCGAGGATCCAAATGCAGTTAAATTCCGTGGAAGTTGGTCGTTGGGCTTCGGCCAATTTAACGCCACACCAAACCGGATGGCGCATTGATGAGGCAGCATCGGTTTGTGTGAGTTCGAAGAGGCGGACAGTGCGCGTGTTTACCGCTTCGCCACTTGCCATCTCGACGCAACGTTGGTGCGGAGACGACCAGGATGGCCCCACCACTGACGCACTTGGTATGATCTTAAATGGGATGGAGACGGGCCGTGCCATCTGCCTCCTGTGCTTCCTGGACTTGCTCGGGCAATCGGAGACGGAAGCAAAGTGCCTCCATGGACACGTACACGTACACGTACGTACCACTGCAGACACCGAGGGATGGGTACCGGAGAGTTATATGTTGGGCTGGCAGAATCGGGCCCTTAACCATTCACATCTCGGCCCCAATCTCGCCGAACGGCAAGAACAATTCTTGAAAACCCTACGAGCCGGGAGGGTTTCTGTTACCGTTTGAAGCACCGAAACAAAGTCCCCTCCTCTTCCGCCTCCTCGGGGTCTCTTTCGCCGTCGCCAAGAACCAACACGAGAGGAAGGAGACATCTCCTCCCCGACCACGATGGTCAGCCAAGACGCCCTCAACCTTGCCGTCAGCCTCATGACCTCCCACTTTGGCGATCTTGTCGCCGTAAGCCCTCCCTCCCCGTCGCTTCAATTCATCCCCCTTCTTCCTCTCTTTGTCTTCTCACACCCATCTCTATCTGTCTGGTCTGATCGGTGCAGAAGGTGTGCGGTTGCCTCCTGCAGGGAGGAACCCTCTCGCTCCAAGAAATCGTCCGCTGCACCGAGCTCTCCAACTCCCAGGTGAAGAATGGCCTCCTCGTCCTCATCCAGCACAACTGCGTCCAGGCATTCTCCGTTCCCAAGCAAGGTGACCGCTACTTTTCCCTTCCCTCTCCCTTCTCCTCCTCCTCCAACTTATTATAGCAGAGATGATTCTCGGTCTTTGTTCTGATTCCTGGGCAGCGGGGGCGGGAGGGGCGACCAAGTCGCTGACGCAGTACATGGCGCTCTTTGACAACATCCTCCACCGGATGCGTTTCACCAAGTTCTTGGCCATCGTCAGGGACGATCTTGGCCCTCAGGTCAGCTTTTTCTTGTCCCTGCTGTCATCAGATTGAATCTATACTTTATGTTTGATCCGTGTACATGCGGATTTCTTGGCCGATGGATGAATTGTTACTACTGAACTGTATTACTGCATTATTACGCTAACCTCAAATGGTTTCCGAAATTAAAATTCTTTGTCCCTGTTTAGACTATTATATGCATCACTTATTAGTCCAGTCCTCATTTTATTTGTGCGTATGAATCCTCACTAGTTTGTGGAGGCCGTTGTTTATTGGATTAAATTTTTGTGCAACACAGATGAATCAGGCATTCATTTCAATAAATGGAAGTGACACTCCTTTTATGTACTTCTTGTAGTGTGAAACTCTTCTTGAGGGTTTGTTGCAACATGGTAGGCTGACTTTTGATCAGCTTGTGGTACGAGCAACTTCAAAACAATCGGAAGGTAGGGTAACTATCTCCACTGATGTTCATTACTTCTTATCTTTTGATAGGTAGTTATTATTTTTATGTTGAAAATTTGCTGGAACCAAATTGGCATTCAGTTTGGTGAATATTTAAATCGTGATGTATCCTCCACAGACAGTTCAAGTATTCGGGATGTTTTGCGAAAGAACTTGGAAAGGCTTGTACATGGACAATATGTTGAACGTTGTCCAAGGCCTGAACCCTTCATTGCACCTACTTCAGAAGAAGGAACTGCTTCGGCTAGAAGACGCAGTGCTAAGATAAGTTGAAAGTGTAAACTGTTTCATATCTGCATCTATCGAGCCTTGTGTTATGACTTTGATATGAAATCAAAATTAATGTCCTGTTTAGACTACTTCCAGTTCTATATCTTGCTAATTAGAGGGTATATCTTTTCAATTCCTAGATAATATGAATACTTGACATGGAGGAACAATTGTTATATATATATATATACATATATTTTGCAGTATTTGGTGATGGTTGGTGGTCTTTTTGAGAGGAGAAATAGAGAATAACTTGATTTTTTTCAAAAGTGGAGGTATTTTTGAGTGGTTAAGCAATATAGTTTATTTGGCTGAATGGCGTGAGAGTTATTGAATCTTAAAGAAATGACTATGATTGAAATCTAGACATCAGTGTTGATGTTAAACTATGGCAAGTCATATCAATAACATATGATCTAAATAGTTCAAGTGTACTCAATCCGCAATTAACCTGATGGTTTCTTTACATTTGATCTTGATTAGTTTACATGGAACGGGACACATTTGCATTGTACCTAGCTTTGAAGAACTGTCCTATGCCTATTGTGGAGTAATCTCTATGTTCAAACCTTCACGAATGGACGGAAGGATCAAAATTAGTAGTATGTTGCGAGTTTTTGTTTAAGGTCACACAAACTTTCTGTTCCAGTTTTAAATTCTGCATATGTTCAAAATATCTGACACATTACTTTTATGAACTCTTGGCGCTACATTTGGTCTTCTTCAGGAACGTTGTATGGGAATTCTAAGCAATCATTAGATGTAGAATTTTAAAAGTTTGACTATGGTTGAGAAAGTAGCGTATGCTAATTTGAGAGGCACTGCAAAAGTATATATCACTTTGATGTGGAGGAACTCATCATGATTCTAATTTTATAATTTTTAGGACTATATCAACCTAACCACTAGTATTTTCTCTTAAATTATCACCGGAAGTATAGTTTTTATGCTTCTATGTCACTTTTCTAACTCTTCTTTTGCTTTTTGTGTCTCACAACTTTCTTTTTATTTTTTGTTAAAGTGGCTGCAAAAGAGTACATAACTTAATGTGGAAGATGCTATGGTTATGTCAAGTCATGGAGCTTCTAGTTTCAACATTTTCAACATTTTTTAGGACATTTTCAGTCTAACCACTATTATTTTCTCTTCATGTTTCAGTGGAATTTAAGATTTTGTTGTTAATATGGCTTCATATCACTTTTCCAAGGTGTCCGCCTCATTTTTTTGACTTTTCGTTGTTTTATGTTCAGTCACTTTATGGTTTTTGTGACTACTCATGAACCTTTCTGATTCTATCCTTAATGTATATGGATGGGCCTCTAATTGTCCTGACACTAGTTGAGTGTTGTTATTTATTTTGTTGGAGTGTGGTTTTACAGACTGAAAGATCTATATTCTTTCTTGATTGGGTTTCCTTGTTGAAGACCATGTTGATTGTTTGTAGTATCAGATCTTTTTGGTTTAAAAAGTCTGTAATGCTTGCATTTGTATTTGATTATGGTGAAACAGGAACCTTATATGTCTAGTTCATTTTGTTTTACAGTCTAAGGAAGAAACATATTCTCTTGAGCAACAAGCTATGATAGCTGCAGCACTCAGCCATGCTGAAAGATTTTCTGTAATTACAGATAGTGGACGTGAGAGTTCAGATGTAAAAGATGCAGATAAACAGGATGTCTCAGTTGGTGATAAGGTTGACTCTTCTAGCAAATTCGTGTGCCTTTTAGTATCGATTGACTGAAAAATTATTCGACCATCTTGTTTGGACATTAATAATCCCTTCCCATGGACGGTTTTTTATTGTCTTGAGATATCGTATTGTGTAATATTTGTACTTTACTAATAGGCAATAAGTACTTACGCTCACATTGTTTCTGCTGCTCATGTATGTGCATTTCGATAATGAGAAAAAATCCTGATTAAAGAACATGAAAATGTGATGAAAGCCTTGCTAAATCTCTCATGATGATGCATTTTGACATTATTGATTTTTTATTCATGTGTTAGGAAGTTGGAAGTTTGTTCATAATCTATTTGTAACTTCATGCCAGCTTATGCAATGCAAATGGACTTTATATAGTTACATGATGACTTTCTTTCTTGATAGGTTTGTGGTCAATTGAAGGACCCTTGAAATAAACAGATTTGCATTCTGTTACTGAAAAGATTGTGAAACTTTTACATGGTGAATTGCATACATAGGCACAGCGCTGGACCACAGAAAATTTTCTGTTTCCTGTTTTTGTTTCTTCTTGCCTTGTATTTGTTTGCTTATATGTTCCAAGGCATGTTTAGAGGTAATTAAGGTTTTGTTAACTTATTATTTGGCTTTATGATAAAATAAGGGGGATCTGTTTAAGATGTTGTCAACATGTTCGAAAGCAATCATGTACACCTTGGATATATGAGATGAATTGATAAGAACTAGCGATGTGAGGAGGGGTAGAGGGAGACCTAAGAAAACATTCTAATAAAGAGGGATCTGGTAGCTGTTAGTCTGACTAGGGTTATTAACCTGCACAAAGCTCAATGGCGAGAAAAAGAATTCCATGTAATCGACACCCAATAGTTAGGACTGAGTTTACAGTTTACAACGGACGAATGGATTCTTAAAAATCTTCCAAAAGTAGACACAGTTGGAGATAATATATTTTGCTAGGGAACCTAAAGAGATGGATTTTTTTCCCCATCTTTCTCAATTGCCAAATGGCGATGCATTTGAAAATTGAAAAACTTCCTTTGTACTTAGCTGAGCATGCAAGCTTGCGTGCTCTTTTATCACTGATGATACAGAGTTGTACCATGACATATGTTAATTGTAACTTTATTGTATTTAAACTTATTATTTTACAGCGCAAGTTTGAGGTTTTAGAGTTGGATGAAGAGGTTCAAGCTGCAATAACTGAGACTGAGGTCCTTTGGCGGGCAAATTTTCAGAAATTTGTTCACTGTCTCGAGAAGAAGGTGTCCATCAAACTCTTCTTTGTTTTTGCTCTGTTTAGTTCCATCCCTAATATGTGATGTAGGAATATGATTATTTGTCATGTAGGTATTGATTATTTCCTCACAGGTATCTGGGAACTGCTCTGCCATTTACTACCTCCATAAAGAACAAAGTAAACCAAAGTAAAATGAGCTATAACAGAATTATAATAACTCTCTTGGTACTTCTTACCAACAGAAAGATCTGGGAACTGCTCTGCCATTTACTACCTCCATAAAGAACAAAGTAAACCAAAGTAAAATGAGCTATAACAGAATTATAATAACTCTCTTGGTACTTCTTACCAACAGAAAGATCCTACTGTTGATGTTTTGATCATTTGATTTATTGCTTGGAGATTATATTGGCATGCGGTTGTCTATGTTGTTTGCTCACAATTCTGTGTTTTCATTCTTTTGCTCATCATGATTCAGAAAACAAATAGGATTGGGAAATAAGTTTTTCAATTGTCACTATTAAATTTTAAGTGGTCACCTCTACCTGCAGTATTTAAGAGTAGTGAGTCATATCACTAAATGCACTGTTCATTATTAAGCAGCTTCTGATCAGGTTTGCTTTGGGAACTTCTAGATTCACATTCATAGTCATGCTAATGGTTTCTTCTTTTTCTCAAGTATTCCTCCTGCAATGGGCACAGTTTATACTTGTGAGTTGTGAGACTTGATGTATCTTCTTTCTTAGTATATTATGTTACTATTTTGTTAATTGTACTTTTTTTTCCATTATAAGTACCCATTTTAGCATCATAAGACTTTTTATATTTCTGACTTGGTCTTTTTTTACCTCATACATCTTAGGCTTGTGTTGCAAACGTAAGATCAAGGCTAGGTCTTGATGCTGGTGTCGTGTTGGAAGCACTTGTAGAGTCAAGTGATCAAGAAAAAGATAATTTTGGTAATATCTGATGTCTGTACTTCATTTGTTTTTTAGAGGCATATTATCTAGGGTTCCTTTTACAGCTGGAACTCTGTGCTTCATTTACACCTTTTCTAAATGAATCAACAATTTATGAAGTAAAGTCACAATTGATTTACATAATTCAATTTTTCATTATATTTATTTCCTTAACATTAACTTGCTTGTCATTCAACTGCTTCGGCTTACTTTGTGACTTAACGATGAGTGTACTGCGAATATGCTATGGCCTAGATGTTTCATTACTTTTGTTGAACAAATTCTTCTTGGAGATTTTGAAGTTGTTTGAACCAAGGTTTGCAATACCGTACCGTACCGGTATTTCGACTTGGGCTCGGTACCGGTACGGTACGGTATACCGAGCGGTATTTACAGTAACTGCTACAGTGCCTCGGACCGGTAACCATCGGTCCGCGTACCGAAAACCTGTCAGATCGGTACATACCGCTTGTACCGGGCGGTACGGCTCGGTACGGCAAACCCTGGTTTGAACCAAGGTTCGTAATTTCGTATCATTCTGGTGTTTCGAGCTTTGCTCAGTACAGTACGGTATAGGTGTATCGAGCGGTACGTTAGGGTGTATACTACCTCGGCGACGTCGCCTCCTTTACTTCTCCTCGTCGCATTAGACGAGGAGAAGACCGGTCTTCTCCTCATCTGCGGTGTTCAACAAAGGCGTCGAAGGCCACAAATGCCTCCGACCTTCGATGAAGAACGCAGCGAAGGCCACAGGCGTCTACGGCCTTCTGCAAAGAAGAAGCCGAGCCGTCGCCTCTCCGTTACCTTCTGGATCGGGATTGTCGAGGGAGGGTGGCGTCGGATTGGAAAGCGTCGAGGTTCTCCTGAATCTCCCCCTTCTTCTCCCTCTTCTTCGAGCGTCTTCTTCCTCTTCTCTCTCGATGGTTCTTCTACCCTTGTCGCAGCTAGGCTGATACCGCCCGGTACGGGTGGTATTATTCGAAATTAAAATCCTTGGTTTGAACCTTAATTATCTGTTCTTGTACCTTTGTTTTCATGCAGACAGTCACTTATCCAAAATGCAGAATTAGATGTTCTTCTGTAAAAACTTAATGTACTTGATTCTAGAGGAGATCTTTTGTTTTCGTCATAAGTTCATGAAACATGGTGTATGAAAGTCTAGGTGATCTTTCTTGCACAAGAAGGGAAATCCCCATGTTAGAATGCCAAAAGATATTCAGACTTAGCTGGTTTTGCCTAAGTCGTGCGGCACCCTTGCGTGTCCGTTCGCAAAGGTCAGCCTCCCGAAAGCCTCCCATGATCCCTTAGAACCCCCCCCAAAAGAGAGAACGGGTTAGAGAAAACGTCTCAGGATCCACAAGCAAACATTTCCGGAAACACTTCATAGACAATGCAAATTACAAACAGACTTTACAAGCTCTGAACAGTTGCACAACAAAGGGTCAAAATGGTTCATTACAGACCGAAAATCTCTCACAAGTGTCCACATGACACAACCTTTATTTATAAGCCTAAAGAGGCCACCAACCTAACTAAAATGGGACTATTAAGACTTCGACCGTCTCTCTACATGCTGTGCAAATCATGAACATACCAAAAGACACGGACATACATAAGCATTACATCAAACATCCTGTTTAGAAGTTTGTCCGTGACAATAAGTTCATGAAACATGGTGTATGAAAGTCTAGGTGATCTTTCTTGCACAAGAAGGGAAATCCCCATGTTTGAATGCCAAAAGATATTCAAGATAGCAATGAATATTTTGATCTTGGCTTGTCACATTTAAATATATACATTTATATATATCTCTCTCTGAAGCCTCATCTTTCTATCAGTATATCTAGATGTACAAACTTCGTAGGTTACACATGTTAAATTATCTGTTTAATTATGATTGCACAAGTCGATCCATAAAGCCTATTTCCTGAGAAATGAGAATCCATATCTACAAGCCTAGAAAAGCCACCATAAATTCATTCTAGCATTTAAGATTTAAATAAGCTATCTTATTATCTTTCAGTTTAATTAATAAAGTTATCATTGATCTAAAAATTATGTTTTGAAATCATATGGCTACTGAAAATTTGGGATTTACTTCTTTATTGGAATTTATATATAGAAGATCCAATTCTAACCACTTATATTTTGCTGTTTTATCTGTAGTTAAAGCATCAATGGATGGTATTTTGGAAGCAGTGAGAGGAAAGCCTGGTGGTATCTCTATGACGTTGGAACACATTAGGATTGTCCTTGATCAACTTGGTTGTTCTTCTTCCATCGAGGATAACAATGTATTCTACAAAATGGGTAAACGTGTTCTTACCTCTGGCATCTGTTGGGTTTATTAAAACAGACTTATAGTTCTTGGAGTTCTAACTTTTGTCTTTTGACATTGTTCATTTTCATGGCTTGTAGAAGTGCAATGCATAATTGAATCTTGTCAGAATGATGAGGTACGTAAGTGCTGTATTTTTGTTTCTCAAATTATTTTCGCAATCTTCAGGATTGCAGCACATTTACCTTTCTTGTGTTCCATTTTTAGGTGGAGTCTCTTGTGTTATCAAGATACGGAAAAGAGGCATATAGGATATTTAGATTGTTAATTAAAAAAGGTTCTCTAGTTGAGACGGAACAGGTAATGCCTTTCCTGCTAAGAGATTTTGCCCATAAATTTTAGATCTTTTTGGGGCTTGCTTTTTTCCTTGATGACCTAATCTGGAGTTTTACATCTTGTTGATTTTAGATTGATAAAGTTTTTTTCTAGATTTCCTGGAAGCTAGAAATAATATGCATGGCAGTTAATATTTTAGTAGCATCATCTCATCCGCAAAAAAATGAAGAAGTTAGCCAACAAGTTCAGAAACATAAAAGAAGATTATATGTTGAGATGTATTATAATGGTTTTATATAGTGTATAATTTATTATTATGCCTCTTGTGCCTGTGTAGTTTCTCATAGTTGAGGTATTTCTCTTTTTTGGCCTTAGGATTAGAACTTTTACTGTTGATGATTGTCAAAGTAGTTGTCAAGGAACAACTACGTCTAAGTTACATACATATTGCTAATATTCAATGTCTTGAAGCCTTACAGAGATGATAGATGTAAGCATTTCGTTTACATAATTAGATGGCACAAGATTTCATATATATGGTGATTGTGAAGCGCCTGACGAAGTGTTTTAACTGACATGGACACAGCGAGCATTTCGATTTGCAGCAACCTTTCAGTGTGGGAATGACACTCAGAAAGGCAGTTCTTGATCCCAATCAATGCTTAAAATGTCACTTGAACTGGAGTAGTTGGCTTGGTATTTACTAATCCTAGCAGTAACGACACAGAATATCTGGTACCTATGGTATAAACTTAAATCCAGTTCAAACCAACCTATCTCGGTCTCTATCATTTCATGCTCTCTTAGTATAGCCAAAGTTTTTAGTCCCAAAAAAAGACAAACAAAGAATTTTAGACCTTTAATGGCTGAAAGTCTTCAATCTCACTGCCATTGTTCCTGTTCATTGTGAGTGGTAGCAGATAGAAAAAATATAAGAGAAGCAAAGAAGAAAAGGAGAGGAAGAGAAGACTGATCTTTTTTCAGTATGGTGTGTAGTATCTTCAGTGTCTTTGACCCCTCTGGTAAGGAAACTGTGGAAATCAGAGGAAACAATAGTATTACTTGTCTCTCATCTTTCTTGTTTCTTGTTTCTATTTTTAATTTTGTTTTTTGTTGTTGGTAATGCCCAAGTATACTGGTCAGTATTGTGGTATCATACCGGTTTGGCAGTCTGCCAGACTCATCCTGGATTCATATGTACATATAGATTATGGAATTTTGATGCTTTTGAAAAATCACATAGTACCCTTAGGGACCCGATTTATTTGACTTAAAGGGATGAAGAAATTGTTTATTTGGTACATAGTTGTGATTAAGAACATATATGATGTAGCCAGTGATTTAAATAGGTGCTCGGGCGAAGTGAGGCTTGAGCGCCTCGTGTGTGGACCAGATGGCGTGCTTCAATGAGGTGTTGCTTGGGATTGAAGCGCACTGCCTGGGCACTCGCACGAACCCAAATGCCGAGCGCTTCGGGTGAGCGCCTGGTTTAAATAAGGCAACTGAACCAGACTTTTAAGTTTGGTTTGGTTCAACAGTAGTTAGTAACTCAATTTCTTACCCTCAAAAGCTACCCTTCACGCTCGCACGACCCCAAGCCAACCCTAGCGTTGCTTCTGCCTCCGCTGTCAACGCTTCTGTCGTTGCCTCCATCGTAGGTGCAGCAGACCGAGCCTTCCTTTGTCGTCAATGGACAAGTCCAACGGCCTAGCAAGAGCTCGTAGCTTCCTTACATCATCGCTCCGTGTGCAGTTCCTTCCATTGTCGAGGGAGAGGACCGCAGGTTCCTCCGCCACCAACGAACGCCCTTTGGAGCTTCCGTTACTGACGTAGCTGTCTTAAACTAATCCTCCGCCGCTGCCACTCTCAGCTTCTCACCGCTATTGCTGCCACTTTCCACTGTTGATTTTCACTGTCAATAACCCTTTTATCCCCTCTAACTACTGTTAACAGTAAATAATATAATGTTAATAGTATATTTTTAATTTAATATCATATTTTTATTTAAATAATCATATTTATTAATTATATTATATAATTTTTATATTTTAATATTTTAGAGCATCTCGCTTCGTTTAGGCGAGCGCCTAGCGCTTTTTAGATCATTGGAAGTAGCTGCTATTGTAAGAACTAGTGAAAATATATGTTAGAACTAGTTACTACTTGTGGTTGCTTTGTGCCAAGGGTTAGAATTTAATTTCTGACCTATTTGCACTTGTTGTGGCAACCTACAATTCATAAACGATCTGTTTCAAGTTAACCTTTGTTGATGATGTTATTCTAATTGATGTAACAGAGATTAATTTAGGAACTATGCTTGATATGTATGATGAAACTTTATGACTATATGGAATGCACATCTATTAATGTCTATGTCAAGAAATAAAGATTTAAGTGGGTTATATCTAACATGAAGGGGACACTAAATATTTGTAAAACATTGGCAAGATGATTAATTGAAAGAAGTGTGTCTGATGCATCATGCAATTACAAATTACACCTATGACAATATGGAAAATGTTGATTGTAAGGTGAGATGATGTAGAACATGAAAGTATGGAATATGCTCATGAAGATAATGTAGAAATGAGGATATCGACTTGGATGATTGGTATTACTAGGACAAATTGAAAAGAGAGTTTGTAATAGTTTGTTTAATCAATTATAAGTAGTGGTAGTGCCATATGAGTTTTAAGGTGTGAGAAAATTGTTTGCTATGGTCTTGTGCATATGCTTGTCTAAGTCCAAGTTGTGAAACTGAGATATTTGGACTTAGTTTTCGTAAGTGACGGACCAGAGAAGACTTGGCCAAAAGAAAATGATCCGTGTATTATGAGAGGGCATTACCTTTAGCAAAGTTAAACAGCAACAGAGATTAATGCAGCCATCACCAGCTTTTATATGAATAAAGTTTGTCAGTATTCTAATTTTTCATTTCTTTTTGACGAGTGGTTTTAAAAGGCGCTTGGGCATGGCGAGGCTCGAGCGCCTCGCAGAAACCCCAAGCGCTGCGCTTCAATGAAGCGCTACTCGGGTGTTCGCTTGAGCTTAGGCGCCAAGCGCCTCGAGTGAGCACCCATGCCAACTTTGGGACTTGGGTTCAATCGTTGGTTCGATTGGACTTATAAGTTGGTTCAATCGAACCAACTAACTTAGTCCAACCCCCTCCCTCGCCTGTCCCAGTAAAAGAAAACAAAGGTGAAAGAAACCCTACATCTGTCGCCTTTATTCGCTCTGCCAACCGTCGTCGGCAACCTCCAATCTCATTCACAGCTGTAGCTCAGCTGCCGTCGTTGCAACTCGTTCGTTGTTGGAGCTTGCCCGCCATTGCAGCTCGTTCGCCACTACAACTTGTCCGACACTAGAGATCGTCTGCCACTACAGCTCGTCTAAACCCTAAACCTCTTCCACCGCTATATTTCTGTCCGCTACTGTCGTAGCTCTGTCCGCTGCCAATGGCAACCTCTTCCATTGCCTTCGTTCGCTGCCTTTACACGCTTCGTTCGATGCTGCAGCTCCGTTCAACGTCGTCGACAACATTGTCTGCTGCCTTTGTCTGCCACTGCAGCTTCATCCATTCGCAGCTGCTGTTTCGTTCGCCGCCCTTTGCTTCCCCCACCTTCTTGTTAATCAAACTGCTTCGTCCATTCCCCCACTTTCCTGTTAATTAACTGGTTGGCTCTTGTCCAACTTTGGTCAAGAAACTCCCTGGTTAACAAAACATTCTTGGTATACATGAAACTCTCTTAGCTTTTACTTGATGATGTCTTAGAGCAACAAAACATTCCTGGCTAACAAGATGCTTTTGGAGCAGTTTAATTCAAATATAGGTCTTCATAAACATGTTTAGCATATTTTTATTTAGTTGTCTATTATTTTAATTATAATATTTGGGAGTGCTTCACTTCGCTTGAGTGTGCGCCTAGTGCCTTTTAAATCACTGTTATTTGAGTAACCAAGACTGTAATGGTTCACTATATTTACTTTCTATGGACTACATGATGCTGTTACATATGTTCTGTGAAATAATGTTACGAGTTTTGCATAAGTTAAAAATAAAAACAGCTATATAAGTGATATCTTGTGGCTCAGAGACAAATATGATAAAATTGACATGGGCTTAATTCTAAACACCTTGCTAATTGTGGTTTGACAGATTTGATAGACCTAGGTGTCATTTACTTAAAAGTGCAGCAGTCATATAGAATTATAGACATCATTAAAGCTGTTTATATGACACATACATAATTCTGATGCTATCTGTGCCTTGATAATTCAATTGATGGCAGAGAACAGACTAAAGTGTATAGTCGATAAAAATAATTTGCCTAATGTAAAGATTTTGGTTTCTTTCTTCCATGTTTTATTCATTAACACTCAGTTGTTTCATCTTTGTAGATCTCAGATATCACATTTGTTGAAAAGAAAGTTGCCCAGGGGATTTTATACAAGCTTTGGAATGATGATTACCTGTATATGCAGGTGAAGTAACTTTTATTGGGACAATATGCATTTTCATTTATTAGCATAGAGATTCATTATTGGCTTGTGTGAAAATCTGTTTCTTGTATGCTTATAACCTTGCAACATGTGTGATTTATTTGTAACAGAGAGAAGGTTATCACAATCATGTTGGCTTCTAGCTTATATTTGCATTTTTTAGGTTCATTTACCTATTTTATTAAATACTTCTTACTGCTTCATTTGGGCATTTGGAATTTTGGTTTGAGGTTTTTAATATATTTTACTCTTTGTAAGATTCTGTGTTTATGACATTGTGTCAGTGCTTGTTGTCCATTGGCTATAACAATGGTGTAAGAGTTTATTCTACATGATGAAATCTGTTAACATCTATAAGGGATTTCTTGTGCAAAAAATTAGTCTTTTATGTGCTAAGTGGGAAGTCTTTTTGGTTTGTTGTTGTCGTTGCTAAGTGGGAATTTTTTTTGTAATAGTCAGCCAGATGTCATCTGTCTCGTTGTTATTGTCCTGGCCCTTTTCAGATCAAGTGGGTTTATATGAGATGACATTATGCAACTTTTGTCAATGTGATGTTAAAATTGCAAAGATGTTACTAAATTCCTAGTGAGGGTAAAATTAGCAAGAAAGACACCTCTTCAGGAACCTATAAAAAAGCTAATTTGAAACTGTTTTCTTTTTTCTGACTGCCATTCTTTTTCTGACCGATCATATATGTTTAAACCCATCATCTAGCCTTAAGCAATTTCTATCTTCATTTTCATGTACTAAACAGATGATTAGTTTGTGTCGAGATAATTTCCAACTGATCATCCTAAGATTTGTCCTAATCAACTTCTGCATTATTTATTCTTTTTGTGCTTCTGTATCATACTTTATACACAGGCTACTATGAAAAAATCTGATTACTCTATGCATGGATTGTTGAATCGGTCCGTACCTATGTACCGACTATGTGTTGGTATGGTACTTATCGTGCATACAAATGTACCATATGTCGGTACATGGGCGTACAGATGATATACCAAAGATCACCAAAAATGGCTCCAAAAATACTTGAAAAAAAGAGAGGTTAAATTAGGATTCTAAAGTGGAATTTGATCGTTATTGACCTGTACCGTTCGATAACTATCGGATTTCAACTGTTACTGATCGGTACAAACCTCGTATCGGATAATATGGGGTCATATAACTGTACTGCCTGGAATAGGGTGGCCCATGTACTGGTTTCCAGTTTGATTGGTACGTACCACTTGTACTAGGCGGTACTCATCAATACAACAAACCATGATTCTATGTGAACAGCACCTAAATTTATTGATGGAGCAGTGTAAGAATCTAGCTGACAAGCAGTTCATTAATATGAGAGTATATACCGATCCAAACTCCTAGATATAACATTATTCTTCAGCTACTATGTATTAATTGGGTGAAGATACCACACAAATCTGGTCGCAATTGTGCTAGGATCTTAGTCCTTGTCCAGTGTGGTATGAAAATTGGAATTTTATGAATATTTTTCAAAGAAAATTCATGTTATGAAGAACAGAGTTGTTTACAACAGTTATATTATAAGGGTCCAAAAATGTCAAATCGAATGACATCTAGCTTGTGTAGGTTCTGTTTTTGGTTGTTTTCAGATTCTTATCCAGTATGTTCTGTGAACTCAGATATATCTAAGTCCTGTTTGCATGTACTTTAACCTCGGAGGTGTGTTGACCAATGTTATTGGTTTGTTATGTTGGTTAAAGTATATTATGCCATGCAAATTATGCACTTTATATTGATTTTGTAAATTATATATACACTCTTAAAATACTAATTGTCTGCACATGACTATGATATTTTATCTACTTGAAGTAAATATGAAATGCAGAAATCTTTTTTGGTAATTCCAAATATAGTAACTCGCTAGTAATCTGAATGGGGTTTCCTTGTTCTGTTCACAGAAAGTTATTTCGATTGGTGCTGGACAGTTGCAACATTTCTTGTGGAAAGTGGAAAAGCATTCACTTTGGGAGCTTGTCCTAAATCATATGTATCATGCTGCACTTAATTTGAATCAAAAGATTGCTCATATAGTTGAACAGGAACAAGAGGTTGGTGATTTTTATTCTTTGTTATGGACTTTTCGTGGTCCTATTTTTCCCACCTGTTCTGTTTATTTTAAGCTACTTATTAGAAGCAGTTGAATGTCTGTAATAGTAATTATTTAATTCAATGATGGTGTAATGGGTTACTTTGTTCCAATTAGTCATCATGACGTCAAGGCCACTTGATCTATAACAAATAGCATGATGTCAATGCCACTTGACCTATTACAAATGGCCTTTAGGTTCTAGATGTAGCCTTGTTACCATGTCATTTGCCCAACTTTTATAGATGGGGAAAACATCATGTTAATAGCATGCTGAATTGCTGATTTGGACAGTAACCAAATTGTTAATTTCTGGTGATGGCTGTGCTAAGTCAATAGCTGCAATTGCCTCTGTACGAGGACTGTTGCTTTTCTACCTGACTGTTGAAATCTAATTTTAGCATTTGTCAGACAGAAGTGTACATCTCAAGCTATAGTCATATGTCATCTATTTATTTATTTTTTGGTTTTCTAAGTACTGTAACTTTGATATATTCTGTAATCTTAGATGCTGTATGTTATGTTAATGCTCATTTCTCTTATGATTATTTGCTTTTCCTGTTCTTGACTGCCTTGTCAAAGGTTTGTACTTAATTTTGTCCCCATTGTTTGACCAATAACTTTCGTGAGGATCAGTCCTAAAGGAAGATAATTCTATTAATCTTTTGTACAGCCTTGGAATTTATTGCTCCAGGAACTTTAGTTAAACTTTATGCTGGGATAAATACCATGTAACATTCCAGATTTATATTTGAACACTGTTAAATATATATTTCTTTTGATAGTGCAGCCTTACTCTTGTTTTCTTGGCTTCTGATATCCAATAGGTCTTGTCATGGTTTCTTAGTGGCACTTGGCACACATGGTAATTGGCGAGTGGCCAACCCATGCTGTATGGTGCCATGCTTGCTATGTGCTTGCTTACATGTTTTGTATTTATCTACAATGGACCATTGTTTATAATTTTGGTTTAACTAATTGAATAATTATTATCTTCACAGCATAGTGTTGATTTGGAGTCAGCTTGTTTGTTAAATTTAGCTTAGTTTGTTAAATTTATCACAACTCCGGTTCAGAGCGTAATTTTCATTTACAAAGGCTTATGCTTGTAGATATGAAATCTTCTCAACTTCCAAAGGTGCTAAAATTGTTAGCTAGCATAAGATATCCAAATTTTCAGGCATGCATCAGTTGCTATTTTAGCATCTACAGGTACTTAAAAGAGTTTTCCAAGAAACGATCTGCTTCTGTTTCTGCCACTTTATGTTGTATCTCTATAGATTTTAGCAATTAGTGAGTTTTCCAAAATTGATTGTTTTATGTTTCATTGCAAATTACGTTGCCATTGACTGGCAATCCAAAAGCAAACCAAAACAACCTGATTTTTGTTTTATGGTGCCTCGTAAATCATTCATATTACTGCTGCAAGTCATAAGTTGGCTTTGACTGTTGTGCTATTTCAAGGAATAGCTTTTCTTCCCCCATTTATATGGCGTCACGTTTGCCGACTTTGTTGTGGCAGGTTCTACAGGCTAGGGAAAAACGTGAACAGCTGAGGAAAAGTAGGATGATATTGGAATTGTCCCTTCTGAAAGTTGATGATGCTCTGATGTTATTCCACGACTTCAAACGTTAGGGCGTGTAGCTTTTGTCATATACGTAGCTTGAGTTTTTTTTTTTAAATCATATTTGTAAAGGAGGTTTATGACAACTTTGTTGTGGCAGGAAATTGTGCTTAACCAGACCAACAGGGTCGTCGACCCTGGGATACGTTGTTACATCATCAACTTTTGTTTCTGAAAATGATTTTTTCGAATCATTCCGTCGCTGTACTGTATATATATATATATATATATATATAGAGAGAGAGAGAGAGAGAGAGAGAGGCTTCAGTTATCTCCTATTCCCAATGACTTAAAAGTGGGGGACTGCCTTATAAGACAAGTATCTTATTTGAACTCTGTTCTCTTCTTCAAATGTGTAGTCCTCCTCAGGTGATGGCGGTTATGTCTTTCTTCTTCCTCCACAGGTTGAAATCATCATTCGATTTCCACTGTGTTGTGTCAGTTCCATGTTCAACACACTTGGAGGTTGCCCTTTGGTTCCATGTGCGGAACCTGTCATGGAAAGATTGTCTGTTTCTTGGGCAAGTATATATGCCTTGAGTGCATTAGGTAACGTGTTGTGGTCTCCCATTGTCTATAATACATCTAAATTGCTCCCTTGAATGAACAATTTGTATTGGATGCCACAAGTGGGACCTGTGGGAAATCTTCCAGAGACTAGGTCTACTTCTACAAGCTGATTCCCCTACATGTAGTCTATTCCCTGCTACAAGTCACCCACCCCATGTGCTTTGCACATTACAAACATTGCAGCAACTTACCATATATATATATTTCTACATATATGCAGTTAGTTCCTCATCAAACAAATACTTTCTCCAAGTTTCTGATTCATGACTCTCTACTAATTTTTTTTATATGGTAACAGCAGGAACAACTACTTATTCTTTTGTTCGCAGCACAAATAAAAACCATGTCCGTCGACTTCTCTCCTGTCCGATTCCTCCTCCGTCCAAGCCTGTATCGATGTACATCACAGACTCGTACGAATATTAAGGCAGCATCCTACCCGATGGACGGTCATCTTGCAGAGGACCGGATCCAACAAACAGGAGGAGAAGACGCAACACTGGAGCTAAAGGACAAATCATCCACGTTACAAAGAGACGAGAGACAGAGAGACCAAAGCCTCTCCCCCCGCTGCACAAAGCACTGACGCAGGCATAAGGAGAACAGCAACATCACCACCCCCGGCAAGCCAAAACGCCCTCCCAAATGCTTCCATGCCAACCTTGGATCCAACTCTAAGCTTCCCTTTGGCTCACGCAACTCCTCCCCTTGCCATGCCTTTCAACACTTGCGATGTTTCCTTCATCTGTTTCTTCTTCTCCGCCGCTGTCGTCGCCGCCCAGCAAACCGATAGCGACACCTGGACGCCGTCCAACGTGGCGGTGTCCTTTCGCCCCAGCGTCGGGATCGTGATCGGCATATTCACGTTCATGTTCTCCCTCACCTTGCTCCTCCTCGTATACGCCAAGTTCTGCCGATCCGCCGCCGCCCCCGAACCCGACTCCCTCGGCGCCGACGCCGCTGGCCACGGAAGGTTAATTCTGCCCCAGCACCGCTTCTCTGGCATCGACAAGACCGTCATCGAGTCCCTCCCGTTCTTCAGCTTCTCGTCGCTGCGCGGCGTCCGCGACGGCCTCGAATGCTCCGTCTGCCTGTCCAGGTTCGACGACGCCGACGTCCTCCGCTTGCTTCCCAAGTGCAAGCACGCGTTCCACGTCGGCTGCGTCGACCGCTGGCTCGAGGCGCACTCCAGCTGCCCCCTGTGCCGGTGCAAGGTGGAGGCCGATGACGCCGCCCTCTTCAAGTACTCCACCAGCTCCCGCTTCCTGTTCCCCTCCGACCGGCTCGAGACCAGCGGCCGCGACCTCGAGCTGTTCGTGGAGCGACAGCCCAACGACGACGGCGATCCCCGCGGTTTCTCGAGATTCGGCATCGGCAGTAGCTTCCGGAAGACCGACAAGGTCACCAAGGACAAGAAGGATCAGGACTTGCCGATGCTCGAAGAAGGCGCCGACGGAGGCCGGTTCTTCCACAAGTTCAAGCACAAGATCATCGTCTCCGACGTCGTGTTCAAGAGCCGGTGGAGCGACGTGAACTCGTCCGACTTGATTGCGTTGAACTCCGAAATGCTATCTGGGAAGACGTTGGCAGATGTGTACTGGAACGTGGAGCCAACTGGCGCTGCAAGGATCAGTGGGGGCTCATCAGAGGGAAAAGCTTCGGTCGATGAGAAGGTGCTCAAGATCAAGGAAGAGATGGAGAAGAAGAGACTGCTCGAGATCAAAGCCAGCCAGCTGAACAAGAGCTGTTCGACGGCGCTCCCGAGCATGTCCTCGAATTCTGCTCACGACGCCAATCTAAACAATACCAATTCGAGAGCTCTGATTTCGTCGGGCAACAGAACAATGTCGGAGATCACAAACTTATCGAGGTTCAGGCAGGTCAAAGATCCCGGCAGCATCGGCACGACAGATGAGAACGAAGATGAAAAGGTGAGGAGGCTGTGGCTGCCGATCGCGAAGCGGACCGTTCAGTGGTTCGCCGGAAGGGAGAAGAGGTCGCCACTGGTGTAGCCAATCTTAGCATCAAGATCGACTGGATTCTCTCTGGTTTTGGTTAAAGATAGCGACAAACACATACACACACCTTGTTCCCATTTGTCTCCCTCATCACAGATCTCTGAGTCTCTCTGTCTGAGAAAATAAGCAAACCTTGTAGCAATCGGATCAAAAGATAAACATATATGTTATACTAGCATAGATGATCAACACAAATTCATGTCTCCGACGCAGGAGCACATGTCGCTGACTTCTTCTCGGACATCAACCATCAAGTGTCTGTATTTGGGATAAGAGCTCGGTAGAGACGAGCAATTAGTAACGTAAGAAACAACTTGCAGCGCGTTGCCATCAATCACACGTCCTCGGCGAGCCCTCTGTCATCACCCCCTCCCCAACTTACGTGTTTCCTGGCCTTTTGCTCCTCGGTCGGTAACGGAGACGAGGAAGGCTTGTAGCCTATCCCAATACGTTTTGGTTGGAGCAGTTGAAGTCTGCAGCGACTTGGTGACACTAAAAGATGCCAAGAACAAAGCTTCTTAAATCAATGGTGGCCTGCAGGCGTGATGGATGAGATATGCTTCGTTGTCCGCTACAACAGAGGATCCAATCCACCATCTCCCCGTGACGCAGACAGAGCTCTCTTCTTCCCCATTCTAATCCTCCACCAGTTCTTCATTGTATATAATGTAACAAAAGAGAGAGAAAAAGTGCACATCTATGGTTGATGAGGAAACGTGGATCCCCAGAACTGCGTGCTCAGACGTCCACACGATCCATGGCGACAAAGATGGTGTTCATGAATAGTAACTAAAGATCTTTTCTCCTTGAGTGGCTTGACTTTGTGCAGCTCGGCTTTGCATGTATGTGACGAGGCTATTGTTTAATGCAAACTGTCTCTATACCACACTTCCGAAGACGACTTGCTCGATAGGTACCGTAACCTACATGTTATTGGATTCGGTATTTGACCGGTAATACCGGTGTGTTGTAGGTTTGAACTGACTTGCCCAATCGAAGACTGACTTTTCATAAATGATTTGCGTCATGAAACGTTTTTAGCCACAATTGGCCTCCGACAGAAAGATGCTGACTTCCCAGAAATCAAGGCCATAAGAAGTCAACTGGTGATCGCTACAACTCGCGGAAATCCAGGAGTGTCGATATCCTCTATCTATCAACCCAACAAACAGACAACGGAACGCTGTGCTGAGTGGCCCAATCAAGACGAGCCCAACACGGGTTGCCTGGTCGAGCGAGGAAGCCGGACAAGTGAGTGTCGCCTGCGCTTTGCATGAGCCCGAGCGCCTACGGTCTTCTGCTATGTTGCTTTCTCGCTGTCCTAATCGGCTACTGCGCTGTGGGGATAAAAGCGAAGGGAAGCACACGCCGCCTTTTTGACTTGGGTTCAACAGGACGGCGAACACACGTACGACGCCCGCCGTCGGCTCTTGTCCGATGTCATGCACGCGAGCGACGCGTCACTTCGAGTTCCCCGGCGCGCACTCTGTAGAAAGCGGCGTCGCGTGCCTGCGTGCGTGCGTCTCGCTCGCCTGTTGTCTCCTCCGCCCGCGCGTGCGTGCGCCCCGCTTGGCTTCTGCGTCGGGCCCGCCCTCTGAAACCCAGCCAACTGCACCATTCGCAGCAGACACTCGTAATCATCAGGTAGCAGAAGAGGTATCAGCATGGAGGCACGTAGCGCTCAGCCACTGGAGTGCCCGCGGCCACCAGAGCAGACCCTGCGCTTCACCCGTTCATGGCCACTCCCTTCCTGTTGTCAGGACGCCCTACATTGGAAACAGAGGGAGTGAGAGAAACAAAAAGGGCAGGGCAAAGAGGAAAGCCCCTTAAACGGGGAACATGTTTTCTGGAGATGCTGGTTGGGCTTCCATTTGGATGTCAACTAGCAGCACGCTCAACACTGTCGTAGTACTACATCACCAAATATATATAGGACCTCAGCGTGTGTCCCCGTCCATCCCTCTCTTCTCCAACTCATATAGTCCATTAGAATTTTGTTCTCCACAGATTAAGGTAAATGGCAGCCATCCTATCAGCAATGCGTTACGTAAGCCATTAAACATCAATCTGAATTCCTAAATGTCCGTCTCGAAACGTAAGAGCAAAGATTTAATTCCTTTCCGAAGAGTCTTGGCTCTCTAACTATTTCTTTCTCGTCTTTGCTTGCAGTCGTATGATCATGGAACCGGCATCAGCTACACATGCCTTATTCGATCTTTCTGACTCCACCTTGACCTCCTTCGATCTCGATGACGCAAGGGTTTCAAGCGTTGATGCACCGGTACAAGCAAGACCAGCTCGATCTCGCTCCCATGATGCTGCCTTCGACTCGGCAAAAGGCTCCGCAGTTGCTGATGAGGATTCTGAAGGAGAATTAAGTGCGGTGTCGAACGCTGGGACATGCTATCATCGCGAACAACCGGAGGAGGGTTCCGAGGAGGCCGAGGATGACGACGGCGACTCCGTTACCGACCTTCTTCACGTGGAGACTGTAAGGCAGAAGATTGAGGTGTTGGCTGCAATGGTGGGCATGGAAGAATCAGATGAACCTGGGGCGGTGTTGGGCGAGGTTGTGAAGGTTCTCAAGGAGTTGGAGAGGAAAGCAGAGCGTGTCGCTTGTAGGATGGAAACAACAGAGGAATAAACCCTGCACTGCAGGATTCCAATGCATTGCAATTGGACCAAATGTAGCTTTATGTTATCTATCCTGAGAAAAATATGGTTCCTTGATCTGTCTCTGTGCTTGTTTCGGATTAATCCAATGCACTGGAGTTTGCAACATGATGATCAACGGATAATTGAAGGATCATTACCGGCAACCAAAAGGTAGGAATCAGCTTCGTCACCATTACCATTACATACGTGGACACGGCACAAGTGACACTACCTGTTGCATCATCGGATATCTAATAGCGGTTATGCCACTTCAGCTGTCACAACCGTCCTATGTTCCATCATCCGCAATTGTCACCGCGATCATCTCGATAGCAATTATGTCATCTCAATGATCAAATCACTATTCTAGAGATTAATAGTACTATAGAACCGTCACCTTAGCGGTGTAGGACACATCATCAAGACCCTTTACTAATTACTCCAATCGTCTTAATCGGAAACCATTAGAAATCTCTAGACTATAAATAGTTTTTTTTTCTCTTTTCGCACACATAAATCCACTATGTAGGTGTTCATCCACCATCTTAAGAGTCATAGTTCAACAACAACTATCTAGATCTATATCGGTCGAACAGCCCTAACAAATTATCGATGTTTTAGGTCAAATCGATTTGCTTCTATCTTAGGCTTGAAAGTCATCTATAGGATTGATTTTGAGGAAAACAAGTATATTCTTCTTGAAAAGATATACTTCTAATCCGAATAACACAAAATAATAGATCATGGAGAAATCATAATCCTTATATCTATATGAATAATAACACTAACAATTATATTCTTCTTGAAAACATATACTTCTAATCGGAATAGCACAAAATAAGAGATCATGGAGAAACCATAATCCTTATATCTACATGAATAATAACACTATAAATTCTCTCCATATTATCGATCCTCTTCGTTGAACACCTTCCACTGGAAAATACACATTTTAATCATGCACAGAAGTATAGTGTAATATATCAAATGAATTCTACAAACAACCAAAATTACTATGAGGAAAAACAATAAATGAATTAATTAATATAATATTTTATTATTACTTTCAATCTTTCTTCACAATATAAACTCTTTGTTAGATTACGTAATTTTATTTAATTAAGTAAGATATATTATATATCTGATTAGATTTTGAACATGGCTATCAGTCAATACAATGAAAATCTAAGATTAGATGAGAGAAAATTTTCTAATTACTTATTCTAAATCTTCAATTGGCTACGAGAAGATTACATATCTACTTTTATGTTTTCTTAGTTACTTATATTACATATCGAACTCTTATGTTTTCTTAGTTACTTATATTACATGTCTACTCTTATGTTTTCTTAGTTACTTATTATAAGTTTTTGCCTATAATTATATGGGACGCGGATATGATATACAAAAGAAGCTTATAGATCTACTCTATTTTTTCTTAGTCTTTATTCTATCGTTTATATTAATAAAGGGAACTTTTGAAGGTCTAATAGAGGCAACTTGTAGTAATTTGCTGGACTTCATCTTAAATGCCTAATGTTGTGCATAAAAACTAAGTTGGATTATTCAAACAAACCACCCATAAGGTATCAAAATAGATGTGTTTGTGTGCGAGGGAGAGAGAGGCACACTATCAACAACACATACCTGTTGCACCAAATAAATCAAGAAGCCAAGTCCGACGAACCAATGCTTGTGGTTGAGAGAGACCTCAGCATGAAATGCTGATCAAGCGATCAAGGTTATATCTCTTGTCAAGATGTAAATTATCAGGAAATTTACTTACAACATGACCTAAAACCCTACAAGTGTCACCTTTGTATCCTGAGATACTTCGCCCCTGAGTTGAATCCTCTCCTCTCTGGCTGGCCTCTCTTCATTATGCAACCAAAAGCATCTGCTGCCAAACAAAGACGCACAGAGAAAGCTTCTCCTATTCCAGCAGAAAGATTCATCCCGTACCATTACATCAGATCTGTGTTTCAGATTATGGCACTTTATATGAAGTTAGAATAAGACATTCTCATGCACTATCATGTAAGACTACTACTACTACTACATGGAATTAGCATCTGCTTGTGCATTTTCTGGAGTTCATTGCAGTTTCTTTCCTGCAGAATATACATAAATGTTCTTAATAACCTCCGAAACTACGGCAACTTCACAAAAATATCCTTAAGGAGGTCCGTATTGCAAGAATTTAGAGTGATAGTTTAAGCTCCAAATCTAGTTCTTGTGTCTGGTTTGGGTCAGAAATTTGGCCAATTGAACCCAAAGAGAGGCTTCGATCATGCCGTCTCCTCTTCTGTGCTGAGTCCTGTGCAGTGAATGCATCCTCGATGGATTGTCGGAAGAGCGGCAGTGCCACAGGATGTGCGTGGTAATGGTATGGATAGATACTCGCTTCATTCAATTGTGATCTGTTATTGATGCCATGAATATGTAGTTGAGAGACGATGAGATCTCTTTAGTGATGAAAACTCTATAGCAAGATTACCTTGCTGAAGCATCAGACCAGTGTTCGACATAGTTCAAGCATCTTTTGTCATTGTTTCCATGTCCCACCTACAATTACAACAACAAGAGTTATCGATGCTCATGAACATATGCATGACAGATTCTGAGTTATTGATGCTGATGAACATCTTCTTTAAATCGTGGCTTTTACTTAAATCTGTGCTACTTCATCGTGGAAACTCGAGTTTGACGTACTGTCATGTTTGGATGCAGTGCAAGCGTTGGCGATCCTGATGATGAGGGAGATGATGGAGCTGCCGCTTTTACTTTCGAATCTTCCTGCATGAGACAAGCCATGAAGATGATCTGCATGTGAGAAGCTGTATATGCAAATCGAAGCTACACAAACTCTGGAGAAAGAACAACACATATACATGGATGGAGATGGAGATGGAGAGAGGGAAAGACCATGTTGAGATCACTGGGGAATGAGAAGTCAAACGCAGAAACGTATCCGTTCATCTGGCTTTGTAATCGGATCTTCTCCAGCTGAGCCACCCCGAGTCCTCTCTGGGGTTGCTTTGGTCTCTTCGAGCTACTCTTCCTTCCCTTCCTCGAGCCACCCGAACTCCCACTTCCGAAGCCAAATCTAAATCGTTTGCTCTCCATCTCTCCTCACCTTTCCACACCTACACCAAGCGGCTGGGAGAGGAAGAGGAAGAAGGAGAGAAAGAAGAGAGGAGGAAAAGGAAGAGCAGACAGCGACGGAGAAATAGAATACTAAGCATTGAAAAAGATGGGTTGCCAACAGCCATTTAAAGGGTGTGCTGTTCCCTGAAAGCAGTGAATGCATTGCTGGTTTATATTTATGTGGATTTGGGGAGATCTTATTTGCTTTTGGCGTGCATTAATTGTGTGGTCAAGCAAGTATTTTATCCTGAGACCGTAGTAGCATGATCACCTAAAGAATGCTCGTATCCAAACCCAATCACAAGAAAGATGTACTTCAGTTTTCTTTAACATGTCTGTTCTAATGCAATAGTATTAGAAAAATGATGTACAAAACATTATAGTGAATTCTTTCCTTCGTCGCTCCACGAAGCATGTCATGTGGAGAGAATCTCATCGTGGTTTGGGTTAGTCTCGAAATCTGATGCACGAACGACGAGGTCCGGGCGATATGGGGTTGACTTGATCCTGTTCCACCTGCCTTCTTCTAATGATCTAATCTTCTATCATCGGAACAGTTCTTTTAATGTCGATGGGAAATCTTATCAAGAATATATGTGTGTATAACATTCACATTTTGCATAAATTTATTTTCCTACTTATTTGTAGTTGAATAAATTCTCGAAAATAGTTTTTAAGTTTCAAAATTTCTCACCGAGCACTTCGAGTTACGTGAAAAAGATGATTTTACTCTTGTCATTTAAAAAAATTTCTACCTAACCCTAATCGTATCTCTGCCTACACCATCATTGGTTGTGTCTCTGCCTCATACATGATCGTTTCGCCCGCTAACTCTCATCGTTGTTGCTGGCCACGAGGGTGAACCACTCCCCGCACCTCCCCCCGCCCTATGGCTAATGACAAGGAGTGTGATGAGACCGCATCGATGAGGTTAGACAATTCTCATTAGATCCCGTTGGACCCCTAACCTTCACCCTACGGAGGTGCTGTACAATACGCCCTTACTCATGTGAGGACGATGAGGGTCATCGCTTGTGCCCTTGGCCACGGAGGTGCCACACAACATTACCTGCACCTTTGCTTAATTAAAAAGGTGTCTTGTGCTCTATCATGAGAAAAAGATAATTTTTGATGGGGCAAAAAATTAAGTTAATAAAAATTGGTATCTCCATCCATCCATGTTTATCACCGTTATGATCCTTTCCCACTTAAGCGTAGAGTTTGAGGTCGTAATCCTTCCTAGTGCATAAACAATTCACATACATAAACTCACTTGGATGGCTACGTTACGGTCCTCATTTGATCCATATCTAAAAGAATATTATATCTCACGAGACGTAATGGAAATATTAACAATGGCTTACGAGCTTGTCGAGCAAACAAGGCATCTTCCTCCGTTTGTATAGACTAAAAGCTCATGTAGCACTTTGTAGAAAAGAATAAAAGAAAGGAGAATAAGTGTGTTCCTTTATGAAATTATTGGCGTTTCTTTATTATTGTGGGACGAGGAATGATGGGAATAAGTGATGTTGCTCCCTCTCCAGCCTCGATCGATCTTGGAAGACCATATAATTAATTATCTTAGTGTCTCAATCCAATCGAATGGAACCATGTCGAGCTTATTCTAAACGGATAAAAACCCTCTCGCATGCAAATGTCTACTACGTAACATACGACTCAATCGCATACCATTCGTCGTATGGGTGTTTTGGCCTTGTGAAGTTGTCCTGTCTTATCTTGCCAATGAAGAGACGTCTTTTGGAGTGGGAAAGGAGATCACAAATAATAATAATTTGCTCAACCTTTGCTGATCACTAACTTGTTGGACTACGATATGAGCATCCTAACGCGATACCATCAGATCATGCGATGGGGGGGGCATGGGTGCACCTCGACCTCCTCCTCCTCTCTCGAGCCAGACTCGATGTTGTAGTTGAGTCAGTGCCACGAGTTCCTTACACCCGCGACATGCTACAACCTAATCTTTACCACGGTTCCCAAAATTTTGGATTTTAGTTCCAAGTCGAACCATTCAATTTTTATTACTTTTAACTAAAAATAATTTAAAATATAAAAAGTTATAAATTTATTTTTGAATCATTAAAAATGATTTAAAACTACTATGAAATCAACAGTTGAAACTAGAACCATCGATTCCAATTCATAAATCAT